>NW_027526504.1:600000-803662 GCF_052857255.1 Amblyomma americanum | reverse complement strand
ACACCTGGAGTAATCTGCCGGGGCGTGGCCCTAGCGAGTGTGTTAATCGCGTGCTCTACTTGAAATAAACACTTTAAAGTGATGTCTCGCGCAGGCGTGTACACCTGGCGTAATCTGCCGGTGCGTGGCCCTAGCGAGCGTGTTAATCGCGTGCTATACTTGAAATAAACACTTTAAAGTAATGTCTCGAGAAGGCGGGTACACCTGGCGTAATCTGCTGGTGCATGGCCCTAGCGAGCGTGTTAATCGCGTGCTATACTTGAAATAAACACGTTAAAGTGATGTCTCGCGCAGGCGGGTACACCTGGAGTAATCTGCCGGGGCGTGGCCCTAACGAGCGTGTTAATCGCGTGCTATACATGAAATAAACACGTTAAAGTGATGTCTCGAGCAGGCGGGTACACCTGGCGTAATCTGCCGGGGCGTGGCCCTAGCGAGCGTGTTAATCGCGTGCTATACTTGAAATAAACACTTTAAAGTGATGTCTCGAGCAGGCGGGTACACCTGGAGTAATCTGCCGGGGCGTGGCCCTAGCGAGTGTGTTAATCGCGTGCTGTACTTGAAATAAACACGTTAAAGTGATGTCTCGCGCAGGCGTGTACACCTGGCGTAATCTGCCGGTGCATGGCCCTAGCGAGCGTGTTAATCGCGTGCTATACTTGAAATAAACACGTTAAAGTGATGTCTCGCGCAGGCGGGTACACCTGGAGTAATCTGCCGGGGCGTGGCCCTAGCGAGCGTGTTAATCGCGTGCTATACTTGAAATAAACACTTTAAAGTGATGTCTCGAGCAGGCGGGTACACCTGGAGTAATCTGCCGGGGCGTGGCCCTAGCGAGCGTGTTAATCGCGTGGTATACATGAAATAAACACGTTAAAGTGATGTCTCGCGCAGGCGGGTACACCTGGAGTAATCTGCCGGGGCGTGGCCCTAGCGAGCGTGTTAATCGCGTGCTATACTTGAAATAAACACTTTAAAGTGATGTCTCGAGCAGGCGGGTACACCTGGAGTAATCTGCCGGGGCGTGGCCCTAGCGAGCGTGTTAATCGCGTGCTATACTTGAAATAAACACGTTAAAGTGATGTCTCGCGCAGGCGGGTACACCTGGAGTAATCTGCCGGGGCGTGGCCCTAGCGAGCGTGTTAATCGCGTGCTATACATGAAATAAACACGTTAAAGTGATGTCTCGAGCAGGCGGGTACACCTGGCGTAATCTGCCGGGGCGTGGCCCTAGCGAGCGTGTTAATCGCGTGCTATACTTGAAATAAACACTTTAAAAAGATGTCTCGAGCTGGCGGGTACACCTGGAGTAATCTGCCGGGGCGTGGCCCTAGCGAGTGTGTTAATCGCGTGCTGTACTTGAAATAAACACGTTAAAGTGATGTCTCGCGCAGGCGTGTACACCTGGCGTAATCTGCCGGTGCATGGCCCTAGCGAGCGTGTTAATCGCGTGCTATACTTGAAATAAACACGTTAATGTGATGTCTCGAGCAGGCGGGTACACCTGGCGTAATCTGCCGGGGCGTGGCCCTAGCGAGCGTGTTAATCGCGTGCTATACTTGAAATAAACACTTTAAAGTCATGTCTCGAGCAGGCGGGTACACCTGGAGTAATCTGCCGGGGCGTGGCCCTAGCGAGTGTGTTAATCGCGTGCTGTACTTGAAATAAACACGTTAAAGTGATGTCTCGCGCAGGCGTGTACACCTGGCGTAATCTGCCGGTGCATGGCCCTAGCGAGCGTGTTAATCGCGTGCTATACTTGAAATAAACACGTTAAAGTGATGTCTCGCGCAGGCGGGTACACCTGGAGTAATCTGCCGGGGCGTGGCCCTAGCGAGCGTGTTAATCGCGTGCTATACTTGAAATAAACACGTTAAAGTGATGTCTCGAGCAGGCAGGTACACCTGGCGTAATCTGCCGGTGCGTGGCCCTAGCGAGCGTGTTAATCGCGTGCTATACTTGAAATAAACACGTTAAACTGATGTCTCGAGCAGGCGGGTACACCTGGCGTAATATGCTGGTGCGTGGCCCTAGCGAGCGCGTTAATCGCGTGCTATACTTGAAATAAACACGTTAAAGTGATGTCTCGCGCAGGCGGG
Source organism: Amblyomma americanum (assembly GCF_052857255.1). Taxonomy (NCBI): domain Eukaryota; kingdom Metazoa; phylum Arthropoda; class Arachnida; order Ixodida; family Ixodidae; genus Amblyomma; species Amblyomma americanum. The sequence goes on along the minus strand of NW_027526504.1, from coordinate 801,563 downwards.
TACACCTGGCGTAATCTGCCGGTGCGTGGCCCTAGCGAGCGTGTTAGTCGCGTGCTATACTTGAAATAAACACTTTAAAGTGATGTCTCGAGCAGGCGGGTTCACCTGGCGTAATCTGCCGGGGCGTGGCCCTAGTGAGCGTGTTAATCGCGTGCTATACTTGAAATAAACACTTTAAAGTGATGTCTCGAGCAGGCGGGTACACCTGGAGTAATCTGCCGGGGCGTGGCCCTAGCGAGTGTGTGAATCGCGTGCTGTACTTGAAATAAACACTTTAAAGTGATGTCTCGAGCAGGCGGGTACACCTGGAGTAATATGTCGGGGCGTGGCCCTAGCGAGTGTGTTAATCGCGTGCTGTACTTGAAATAAACGCGTTAAAGTGATGTCTCGCGCAGGCGGGTACACCTGGCGTAATCTGCCGGTGCGTGGCCCTAGCGAGCGTGTTAATCGCGTGCTATACTTGAAATAAACACTTTAAAGTGGTGTCTCGAGCAGGCGGGTACACCTGGCGTAATCTGCCGGTGTATGGCCCTAGCGAGCGTGTTAATCGCGTGATATACTTGAAATAAACACGTTAAAGTGATGTCGCGCGCAGGCGGGTACACCTGGAGTAATCTGCCGGGGCGTGGCCCTAGCGAGCGTGTTAATCGCGTGCTATACTTGAAATAAACACGTTAAAGTGATGTCTCGAGCAGGCGGGTACACCTGGAGTAATCTGCCGGGGCGTGGCCCTAGCGAGCGTGTTAATCGCGTGCTATACTTGAAATAAACACTTTAATGTGATGTCTCGAGCAGGCGGGTACACCTGGCGTAATCTGCCGGGGCGTGGCCCTAGCGAGCGTGTTAATCGCGTGCTATACTTGAAATAAACACTTTAATGTGATGTCTCGAGCAGGCGGGTACACCTGGCGTAATCTGCCGGGGCGTGGCCCTAGCGAGCGTGTTAATCGCGTGCTATACTTGAAATAAACACTTTAAAGTGATGTCTCGAGCAGGCGGGTACACCTGGAGTAATCTGCCGAGGCGTGGCCTTAGCGAGTGTGTTAATCGCGTGCTGTACTTGAAATAAACACGTTAAAGTGATGTCTCGCGCAGGCGTGTACACCTGGCGTAATCTGCCGGTGCGTGGCCCTAGCAGCGTGTTAATCGCGTGCTATACTTGAAATAAACACTTTAAAGTGATGTCTCGAGAAGGCGGGTACACCTGGCGTAATCTGCCGGTGCATGGCCCTAGCGAGCGTGTTAATCGCGTGCTATACTTGAAATAAACACGTTAAAGTGATGTATCGCGCAGGCTGGTACACCTGGAGTAATCTGCCGGGGCGTGGCCCTAGCGAGCGTGTTAATCGCGTGCTATACATGAAATAAACACGTTAAAGTGATGTCTCGAGCAGGCGGGTACACCTGGAGTAATCTGCCGGGGCGTGGCCCTAGCGAGCGTGTTAATCGCGTGCTATACTTGAAATAAACACGTTAAAGTGATGTCTCGAGCAGGCGGGTACACCTGGCGTAATCTGCCGGTGCGTGGCCCTAGCGAGCGTGTTAATCGCGTGCTATACTAGAAATAAACACGTTAAACTGATGTCTCGAGCAGGCGGGTACACCTGGCGTAATATGCTGTTGCGTGGCCCTAGCGAGCGCGTTAATCGCGTGCTATACTTGAAATAAACACGTTAAAGTGATGTCTCGCGCAGGCGGGTACACCTGGCGTAATCTGCCGGGGCGCGGCCCTAGCCAGCGTGTTAATCTCGTGCTATACTTGAAATAAACACTTTAAAGTGATGTCTCGAGCAGGCGGGTACACCTGGCGTAATCTGCCGGTGCGTGGCCCTAGCGAGCGTGTTAATCGCGTGTTATACTTGAAATAAACACTTTAAAGTGATGTCTCGAGCAGGCGGGTTCACCTGGCGTAATCTGCCGGGGCGTGGCCCTAGCGAGCGTGTTAATCGCGTGTATATTTGAAATAAACACTTTAAAGTGATGTCTCGAGCAGGCGGGTACACCTGGAGTAATCTGCCGGGGCGTGGCCCTAGCGAGTGTGCGAATCGCGTGCTGTACTTGAAATAAACACGTTAAAGTGATGTCTCGCGCAGGCGGGTACACCTGGCGTAATCTGCCGGTGCGTGGCCCTAGCGAGCGTGTTAATCGCGTGCTATACTTGAAATAAACTCTTTAAAGTGATGTCTCGAGCAGGCGGGTACACCTGACGTAATCTGCCGGTGCGTGGCCCTAGCGAGCGTGTTAATCGCGTGTTATACTTGAAATAAACACTTTAAAGTGATGTCTCGAGCAGGCGGGTTCACCTGGCGTAATCTGCCGGGGCGTGGCCCTACCGAGCGTGTTAATCGCGTGCTATACTTGAAATAAACACTTTAAAGTGATGTCTCGAGCAGGCGGGTACACCTGGAGTAATCTGCCGGGGCGTGGCCCTAGCGAGTGTGTTAATCGCGTGCTCTACTTGAAATAAACACGTTAAAGTGATGTCTCGCGCAGGCGTGTACACCTGGCGTAATCTGCCGGTGCGTGGCCCTAGCGAGCGTGTTAATCGCGTGCTATACTTGAAATAAACACTTTAAAGTAATGTCTCGAGAAGGCGGGTACACCTGGCGTAATCTGCTGGTGCATGGCCCTAGCGAGCGTGTTAATCGCGTGCTATACTTGAAATAAACACGTTAAAGTGATGTCTCGCGCAGGCGGGTACACCTGGAGTAATCTGCCGGGGCGTGGCCCTAACGAGCGTGTTAATCGCGTGCTATAAATGAAATAAACACGTTAAAGTGATGTCTCGAGCAGGCGGGTACACCTGGCGTAATCTGCCGGGGCGTGGCCCTAGCGAGCGTGTTAATCGCGTGCTATACTTGAAATAAACACTTTAAAGTGATGTCTCGAGCAGGCGGGTACACCTGGAGTAATCTGCCGGGGCGTGGCCCTAGCGAGTGTGTTAATCGCGTGCTGTACTTGAAATAACCACGTTAAAGTGATGTCTCGCGCAGGCGTGTACACCTGGCGTAATCTGCCGGTGCATGGCCCTAGCGAGCGTGTTAATCGCGTGCTATACTTGAAATAAACACGTTAAAGTGATGTCTCGCGCAGGCGGGTACACCTGGCGTAATCTGCCGGGGCGTGGCCCTAGCGAGCGTGTTAATCGCGTGCTATACTTGAAATAAACACTTTAAAGTCATGTCTCGAGCAGGCGGGTACACCTGGAGTAATCTGCCGGGGCGTGGCCCTAGCGAGTGTGTTAATCGCGTGCTGTACTTGAAATAAACACGTTAAAGTGATGTCTCGCGCAGGCGGGTACACCTGGAGTAATCTGCCGGGGCGTGGCCCTAGCGAGTGTGTTAATCGCGTGCTATACTTGAAATAAACACTTTAAAGTCATGTCTCGAGCAGGCGGGTACACCTGGCGTAATCTGCCGGGGCGTGGCCCTAGCGAGCGTGTTAATCGCGTGCTATACTTGAAATAAACACTTTAAAGTCATGTCTCGAGCAGGCGGGTACACCTGGCGTAATCTGCCGGGGCGTGGCCCTAGCGAGCGTGTTAATCGCGTGCTATACTTGAAATAAACACTTTAAAGTCATGTCTCGCGCAGGCGTGTACACCTGGAGTAATCTGCCGGGGCGTGGCCCTAGCGAGTGTGTTAATCGCGTGCTGTACTTGAAATAAACACGTTAAAGTGATGTCTCGCGCAGGCGGGTACACCTGGAGTAATCTGCCGGGGCGTGGCCCTAGCGAGTGTGTTAATCGCGTGCTATACTTGAAATAAACACTTTAAAGTCATGTCTCGAGCAGGCGTCTACACCTGGAGTAATCTGCCGGGGCGTGGCCCTAGCGAGTGTGTTAATCGCGTGCTGTACTTGAAATAAACACGTTAAAGTGATGTCTCGCGCAGGCGGGTACACCTGGAGTAATCTGCCGGGGCGTGGCCCTAGCGAGCGTGTTAATCGCGTGCTATACTTGAAATAAACACTTTAAAGTCATGTCTCGAGCAGGCGGGTACACCTGGAGTAATCTGCCGGGGCGTGGCCCTAGCGAGTGTGTTAATCGCGTGCTGTACTTGAAATAAACACGTTAAAGTGATGTCTCGCGCAGGCGGGTACACCTGGAGTAATCTGCCGGGGCGTGGCCCTAGCGAGTGTGTTAATCGCGTGCTATACTTGAAATAAACACTTTAAAGTCATGTCTCGAGCAGGCGGGTACACCTGGAGTAATCTGCCGGTGCATGGCCCTAGCGAGCGTGTTAATCGCGTGCTATACTTGAAATAAACACTTTAAAGTCATGTCTCGAGCAGGCGGGTACACCTGGCGTAATCTGCCGGGGCGTGGCCCTAGCGAGCGTGTTAATCGCGTGCTATACTTGAAATAAACACTTTAAAGTCATGTCTCGCGCAGGCGGGTACACCTGGAGTAATCTGCCGGGGCGTGACCCTAGCGAGTGTGTTAATCGCGTGCTGTACTTGAAATAAACACGTTAAAGTGATGTCTCGCGCAGGCGTGTACACCTGGCGTAATCTGCCGGTGCATGGCCCTAGCGAGCGTGTTAATCGCGTGCTATACTTGAAATAAACACGTTAAAGTGATGTCTCGCGCAGGCGGGTACACCTGGAGTAATCTGCCGGTGCATGGCCCTAGCGAGCGTGTTAATCGCGTGCTATACTTGAAATAAACACTTTAAAGTCATGTCTCGAGCAGGCGGGTACACCTGGCGTAATCTGCCGGGGCGTGGCCCTAGCGAGCGTGTTAATCGCGTGCTATATTTGAAATAAACACTTTAAAGTCATGTCTCGCGCAGGCGGGTACACCTGGAGTAATCTGCCGGGGCGTGACCCTAGCGAGTGTGTTAATCGCGTGCTGTACTTGAAATAAACACGTTAAAGTGATGTCTCGCGCAGGCGTGTACACCTGGCGTAATCTGCCGGTGCATGGCCCTAGCGAGCGTGTTAATCGCGTGCTATACTTGAAATAAACACGTTAAAGTGATGTCTCGCGCAGGCGGGTACACCTGGAGTAATCTGCCGGGGCGTGGCCCTAGCGAGTGTGTTAATCGCGTGCTATACTTGAAATAAACACTTTAAAGTCATGTCTCGAGCAGGCGGGTACACCTGGCGTAATCTGCCGGGGCGTGGCCCTAGCGAGCGTGTTAATCGCGTGCTATACTTGAAATAAACACTTTAAAGTCATGTCTCGAGCAGGCGGGTACACCTGGCGTAATCTGCCGGGGCGTGGCCCTAGCGAGCGTGTTAATCGCGTGCTATACTTGAAATAAACACTTTAAAGTCATGTCTCGCGCAGGCGTGTACACCTGGAGTAATCTGCCGGGGCGTGGCCCTAGCGAGTGTGTTAATCGCGTGCTGTACTTGAAATAAACACGTTAAAGTGATGTCTCGCGCAGGCGGGTACACCTGGAGTAATCTGCCGGGGCGTGGCCCTAGCGAGTGTGTTAATCGCGTGCTATACTTGAAATAAACACTTTAAAGTCATGTCTCGAGCAGGCGTCTACACCTGGAGTAATCTGCCGGGGCGTGGCCCTAGCGAGTGTGTTAATCGCGTGCTGTACTTGAAATAAACACGTTAAAGTGATGTCTCGCGCAGGCGGGTACACCTGGAGTAATCTGCCGGGGCGTGGCCCTAGCGAGCGTGTTAATCGCGTGCTATACTTGAAATAAACACTTTAAAGTCATGTCTCGAGCAGGCGGGTACACCTGGAGTAATCTGCCGGGGCGTGGCCCTAGCGAGTGTGTTAATCGCGTGCTGTACTTGAAATAAACACGTTAAAGTGATGTCTCGCGCAGGCGGGTACACCTGGAGTAATCTGCCGGGGCGTGGCCCTAGCGAGTGTGTTAATCGCGTGCTATACTTGAAATAAACACTTTAAAGTCATGTCTCGAGCAGGCGGGTACACCTGGCGTAATCTGCCGGTGCATGGCCCTAGCGAGCGTGTTAATCGCGTGCTATACTTGAAATAAACACTTTAAAGTCATGTCTCGAGCAGGCGGGTACACCTGGCGTAATCTGCCGGGGCGTGGCCCTAGCGAGCGTGTTAATCGCGTGCTATACTTGAAATAAACACTTTAAAGTCATGTCTCGCGCAGGCGGGTACACCTGGAGTAATCTGCCGGGGCGTGACCCTAGCGAGTGTGTTAATCGCGTGCTGTACTTGAAATAAACACGTTAAAGTGATGTCTCGCGCAGGCGTGTACACCTGGCGTAATCTGCCGGTGCATGGCCCTAGCGAGCGTGTTAATCGCGTGCTATACTTGAAATAAACACGTTAAAGTGATGTCTCGCGCAGGCGGGTACACCTGGAGTAATCTGCCGGGGCGTGGCCCTAGCGAGCGTGTTAATCGCGTGCTATACTTGAAATAAACACGTTAAAGTGATGTCTCGAGCAGGCAGGTACACCTGGCGTAATCTGCCGGTGCGTGGCCCTAGCGAGCGTGTTAATCGCGTGCTATACTTGAAATAAACACGTTAAACTGATGTCTCGCGCAGGCGGGTACACCTGGCGTAATATGCTGGTGCGTGGCCCTAGCGAGCGCGTTAATCGCGTGCTATACTTGAAATAAACACGTTAAACTGATGTCTCGCGCAGGCGGGTACACCTGGCGTAATCTGCCGGTGCGTGGCCCTAGCGAGCGTGTTAGTCGCGTGCTATACTTGAAATAAACACTTTAAAGTGATGTCTCGAGCAGGCGGGTTCACCTGGCGTAATCTGCCGGGGCGTGGCCCTAGCGAGCGTGTTAATCGCGTGCTATACTTGAAATAAACACTTTAAAGTGATGTCTCGAGCAGGCGGGTACACCTGGAGTAATCTGCCGGGGCGTGGCCCTAGCGAGTGTGTGAATCGCGTGCTGTACTTGAAATAAACACGTTAAAGTGATGTCTCGCGCAGGCGGGTACACCTGGCGTAATCTGCCGGTGCGTGGCCCTAGCGAGCGTGTTAATCGCGTGCTATACTTGAAATAAACACTTTAATGTGATGTCTCGAGCAGGCGGGTACACCTGGCGTAATCTGCCGGGGCGTGGCCCTAGCGAGCGTGTTAATCGCGTGCTATACTTGAAATAAACACTTTAAAGTGATGTCTCGAGCAGGCGGGTACACCTGGAGTAATCTGCCGGTGCGTGGCCCTAGCGAGCGTGTTAATCGCGTGTTATACTTGAAATAAACACTTTAAAGTGATGTCTCGAGCAGGCGGGTTCACCTGGCGTAATCTGCCGGGGCGTGGCCCTAGCGAGCGTGTTAATCGCGTGTATATTTGAAATAAACACTTTAAAGTGATGTCTCGAGCAGGCGGGTACACCTGGAGTAATCTGCCGGGGCGTGGCCCTAGCGAGTGTGCGAATCGCGTGCTGTACTTGAAATAAACACGTTAAAGTGATGTCTCGCGCAGGCGGGTACACCTGGCGTAATCTGCCGGTGCGTGGCCCTAGCGAGCGTGTTAATCGCGTGCTATACTTGAAATAAACTCTTTAAAGTGATGTCTCGAGCAGGCGGGTACACCTGACGTAATCTGCCGGTGCGTGGCCCTAGCGAGCGTGTTAATCGCGTGTTATACTTGAAATAAACACTTTAAAGTGATGTCTCGAGCAGGCGGGTTCACCTGGCGTAATCTGCCGGGGCGTGGCCCTACCGAGCGTGTTAATCGCGTGCTATACTTGAAATAAACACTTTAAAGTGATGTCTCGAGCAGGCGGGTACACCTGGAGTAATCTGCCGGGGCGTGGCCCTAGCGAGTGTGTTAATCGCGTGCTCTACTTGAAATAAACACGTTAAAGTGATGTCTCGCGCAGGCGTGTACACCTGGCGTAATCTGCCGGTGCGTGGCCCTAGCGAGCGTGTTAATCGCGTGCTATACTTGAAATAAACACTTTAAAGTAATGTCTCGAGAAGGCGGGTACACCTGGCGTAATCTGCTGGTGCATGGCCCTAGCGAGCGTGTTAATCGCGTGCTATACTTGAAATAAACACGTTAAAGTGATGTCTCGCGCAGGCGGGTACACCTGGCGTAATCTGCCGGGGCGTGGCCCTAGCGAGTGTGTTAATCGCGTGCTATACTTGAAATAAACACTTTAAAGTCATGTCTCGAGCAGGCGGGTACACCTGGCGTAATCTGCCGGGGCGTGGCCCTAGCGAGCGTGTTAATCGCGTGCTATACTTGAAATAAACACTTTAAAGTCATGTCTCGAGCAGGCGGGTACACCTGGCGTAATCTGCCGGGGCGTGGCCCTAGCGAGCGTGTTAATCGCGTGCTATACTTGAAATAAACACTTTAAAGTCATGTCTCGCGCAGGCGTGTACACCTGGAGTAATCTGCCGGGGCGTGGCCCTAGCGAGTGTGTTAATCGCGTGCTGTACTTGAAATAAACACGTTAAAGTGATGTCTCGCGCAGGCGGGTACACCTGGAGTAATCTGCCGGGGCGTGGCCCTAGCGAGTGTGTTAATCGCGTGCTATACTTGAAATAAACACTTTAAAGTCATGTCTCGAGCAGGCGTCTACACCTGGAGTAATCTGCCGGGGCGTGGCCCTAGCGAGTGTGTTAATCGCGTGCTGTACTTGAAATAAACACGTTAAAGTGATGTCTCGCGCAGGCGGGTACACCTGGAGTAATCTGCCGGGGCGTGGCCCTAGCGAGCGTGTTAATCGCGTGCTATACTTGAAATAAACACTTTAAAGTCATGTCTCGAGCAGGCGGGTACACCTGGAGTAATCTGCCGGGGCGTGGCCCTAGCGAGTGTGTTAATCGCGTGCTGTACTTGAAATAAACACGTTAAAGTGATGTCTCGCGCAGGCGGGTACACCTGGAGTAATCTGCCGGGGCGTGGCCCTAGCGAGTGTGTTAATCGCGTGCTATACTTGAAATAAACACTTTAAAGTCATGTCTCGAGCAGGCGGGTACACCTGGCGTAATCTGCCGGTGCATGGCCCTAGCGAGCGTGTTAATCGCGTGCTATACTTGAAATAAACACTTTAAAGTCATGTCTCGAGCAGGCGGGTACACCTGGCGTAATCTGCCGGGGCGTGGCCCTAGCGAGCGTGTTAATCGCGTGCTATACTTGAAATAAACACTTTAAAGTCATGTCTCGCGCAGGCGGGTACACCTGGAGTAATCTGCCGGGGCGTGACCCTAGCGAGTGTGTTAATCGCGTGCTGTACTTGAAATAAACACGTTAAAGTGATGTCTCGCGCAGGCGTGTACACCTGGCGTAATCTGCCGGTGCATGGCCCTAGCGAGCGTGTTAATCGCGTGCTATACTTGAAATAAACACGTTAAAGTGATGTCTCGCGCAGGCGGGTACACCTGGAGTAATCTGCCGGGGCGTGGCCCTAGCGAGCGTGTTAATCGCGTGCTATACTTGAAATAAACACGTTAAAGTGATGTCTCGAGCAGGCAGGTACACCTGGCGTAATCTGCCGGTGCGTGGCCCTAGCGAGCGTGTTAATCGCGTGCTATACTTGAAATAAACACGTTAAACTGATGTCTCGAGCAGGCGGGTACACCTGGCGTAATATGCTGGTGCGTGGCCCTAGCGAGCGCGTTAATCGCGTGCTATACTTGAAATAAACACGTTAAAGTGATGTCTCGCGCAGGCGGGTACACCTGGCGTAATCTGCCGGTGCGTGGCCCTAGCGAGCGTGTTAGTCGCGTGCTATACTTGAAATAAACACTTTAAAGTGATGTCTCGAGCAGGCGGGTTCACCTGGCGTAATCTGCCGGGGCGTGGCCCTAGCGAGCGTGTTAATCGCGTGCTATACTTGAAATAAACACTTTAAAGTGATGTCTCGAGCAGGCGGGTACACCTGGAGTAATCTGCCGGGGCGTGGCCCTAGCGAGTGTGTGAATCGCGTGCTGTACTTGAAATAAACACGTTAAAGTGATGTCTCGCGCAGGCGGGTACACCTGGCGTAATCTGCCGGTGCGTGGCCCTAGCGAGCGTGTTAATCGCGTGCTATACTTGAAATAAACACTTTAATGTGATGTCTCGAGCAGGCGGGTACACCTGGCGTAATCTGCCGGGGCGTGGCCCTAGCGAGCGTGTTAATCGCGTGCTATACTTGAAATAAACACTTTAAAGTGATGTCTCGAGCAGGCGGGTACACCTGGAGTAATCTGCCGGTGCGTGGCCCTAGCGAGCGTGTTAATCGCGTGTTATACTTGAAATAAACACTTTAAAGTGATGTCTCGAGCAGGCGGTTTCACCTGGCGTAATCTGCCGGGGCGTGGCCCTAGCGAGCGTGTTAATCGCGTGTATATTTGAAATAAACACTTTAAAGTGATGTCTCGAGCAGGCGGGTACACCTGGAGTAATCTGCCGGGGCGTGGCCCTAGCGAGTGTGCGAATCGCGTGCTGTACTTGAAATAAACACGTTAAAGTGATGTCTCGCGCAGGCGGGTACACCTGGCGTAATCTGCCGGTGCGTGGCCCTAGCGAGCGTGTTAATCGCGTGCTATACTTGAAATAAACTCTTTAAAGTGATGTCTCGAGCAGGCGGGTACACCTGACGTAATCTGCCGGTGCGTGGCCCTAGCGAGCGTGTTAATCGCGTGTTATACTTGAAATAAACACTTTAAAGTGATGTCTCGAGCAGGCGGGTTCACCTGGCGTAATCTGCCGGGGCGTGGCCCTACCGAGCGTGTTAATCGCGTGCTATACTTGAAATAAACACTTTAAAGTGATGTCTCGAGCAGGCGGGTACACCTGGAGTAATCTGCCGGGGCGTGGCCCTAGCGAGTGTGTTAATCGCGTGCTCTACTTGAAATAAACACGTTAAAGTGATGTCTCGCGCAGGCGTGTACACCTGGCGTAATCTGCCGGTGCGTGGCCCTAGCGAGCGTGTTAATCGCGTGCTATACTTGAAATAAACACTTTAAAGTAATGTCTCGAGAAGGCGGGTACACCTGGCGTAATCTGCTGGTGCATGGCCCTAGCGAGCGTGTTAATCGCGTGCTATACTTGAAATAAACACGTTAAAGTGATGTCTCGCGCAGGCGGGTACACCTGGAGTAATCTGCCGGGGCGTGGCCCTAACGAGCGTGTTAATCGCGTGCTATAAATGAAATAAACACGTTAAAGTGATGTCTCGAGCAGGCGGGTACACCTGGCGTAATCTGCCGGGGCGTGGCCCTAGCGAGCGTGTTAATCGCGTGCTATACTTGAAATAAACACTTTAAAGTGATGTCTCGAGCAGGCGGGTACACCTGGAGTAATCTGCCGGGGCGTGGCCCTAGCGAGTGTGTTAATCGCGTGCTGTACTTGAAATAACCACGTTAAAGTGATGTCTCGCGCAGGCGTGTACACCTGGCGTAATCTGCCGGTGCATGGCCCTAGCGAGCGTGTTAATCGCGTGCTATACTTGAAATAAACACGTTAAAGTGATGTCTCGCGCAGGCGGGTACACCTGGCGTAATCTGCCGGGGCGTGGCCCTAGCGAGCGTGTTAATCGCGTGCTATACTTGAAATAAACACTTTAAAGTCATGTCTCGAGCAGGCGGGTACACCTGGAGTAATCTGCCGGGGCGTGGCCCTAGCGAGTGTGTTAATCGCGTGCTGTACTTGAAATAAACACGTTAAAGTGATGTCTCGCGCAGGCGGGTACACCTGGAGTAATCTGCCGGGGCGTGGCCCTAGCGAGTGTGTTAATCGCGTGCTATACTTGAAATAAACACTTTAAAGTCATGTCTCGAGCAGGCGGGTACACCTGGCGTAATCTGCCGGGGCGTGGCCCTAGCGAGCGTGTTAATCGCGTGCTATACTTGAAATAAACACTTTAAAGTCATGTCTCGAGCAGGCGGGTACACCTGGCGTAATCTGCCGGGGCGTGGCCCTAGCGAGCGTGTTAATCGCGTGCTATACTTGAAATAAACACTTTAAAGTCATGTCTCGCGCAGGCGTGTACACCTGGAGTAATCTGCCGGGGCGTGGCCCTAGCGAGTGTGTTAATCGCGTGCTGTACTTGAAATAAACACGTTAAAGTGATGTCTCGCGCAGGCGGGTACACCTGGAGTAATCTGCCGGGGCGTGGCCCTAGCGAGTGTGTTAATCGCGTGCTATACTTGAAATAAACACTTTAAAGTCATGTCTCGAGCAGGCGTCTACACCTGGAGTAATCTGCCGGGGCGTGGCCCTAGCGAGTGTGTTAATCGCGTGCTGTACTTGAAATAAACACGTTAAAGTGATGTCTCGCGCAGGCGGGTACACCTGGAGTAATCTGCCGGGGCGTGGCCCTAGCGAGCGTGTTAATCGCGTGCTATACTTGAAATAAACACTTTAAAGTCATGTCTCGAGCAGGCGGGTACACCTGGAGTAATCTGCCGGGGCGTGGCCCTAGCGAGTGTGTTAATCGCGTGCTGTACTTGAAATAAACACGTTAAAGTGATGTCTCGCGCAGGCGGGTACACCTGGAGTAATCTGCCGGGGCGTGGCCCTAGCGAGTGTGTTAATCGCGTGCTATACTTGAAATAAACACTTTAAAGTCATGTCTCGAGCAGGCGGGTACACCTGGCGTAATCTGCCGGTGCATGGCCCTAGCGAGCGTGTTAATCGCGTGCTATACTTGAAATAAACACTTTAAAGTCATGTCTCGAGCAGGCGGGTACACCTGGCGTAATCTGCCGGGGCGTGGCCCTAGCGAGCGTGTTAATCGCGTGCTATACTTGAAATAAACACTTTAAAGTCATGTCTCGCGCAGGCGTGTACACCTGGCGTAATCTGCCGGTGCATGGCCCTAGCGAGCGTGTTAATCGCGTGCTATACTTGAAATAAACACGTTAAAGTGATGTCTCGCGCAGGCGGGTACACCTGGAGTAATCTGCCGGGGCGTGGCCCTAGCGAGCGTGTTAATCGCGTGCTATACTTGAAATAAACACGTTAAAGTGATGTCTCGAGCAGGCAGGTACACCTGGCGTAATCATCCGGTGCGTGGCCCTAGCGAGCGTGTTAATCGCGTGCTATACTTGAAATAAACACGTTAAACTGATGTCTCGAGCAGGCGGGTACACCTGGCGTAATATGCTGGTGCGTGGCCCTAGCGAGCGCGTTAATCGCGTGCTATACTTGAAATAAACACGTTAAAGTGATGTCTCGCGCAGGCGGGTACACCTGGCGTAATCTGCCGGTGCGTGGCCCTAGCGAGCGTGTTAGTCGCGTGCTATACTTGAAATAAACACTTTAAAGTGATGTCTCGAGCAGGCGGGTTCACCTGGCGTAATCTGCCGGGGCGTGGCCCTAGCGAGCGTGTTAATCGCGTGCTATACTTGAAATAAACACTTTAAAGTGATGTCTCGAGCAGGCGGGTACACCTGGAGTAATCTGCCGGGGCGTGGCCCTAGCGAGTGTGTGAATCGCGTGCTGTACTTGAAATAAACACGTTAAAGTGATGTCTCGCGCAGGCGGGTACACCTGGCGTAATCTGCCGGTGCGTGGCCCTAGCGAGCGTGTTAATCGCGTGCTATACTTGAAATAAACACTTTAATGTGATGTCTCGAGCAGGCGGGTACACCTGACCTAATCTGCCGGTGCGTGGCCCTAGCGAGCGTGTTAATCGCGTGCTATACTTGAAATAAACACTTTAATGTGATGTCTCGAGCAGGCGGGTACACCTGGCGTAATCTGCCGGGGCGTGGCCCTAGCGAGCGTGTTAATCGCGTGCTATACTTGAAATAAACACTTTAAAGTGATGTCTCGAGCAGGCGGGTACACCTGGAGTAATCTGCCGAGGCGTGGCCTTAGCGAGTGTGTTAATCGCGTGCTGTACTTGAAATAAACACGTTAAAGTGATGTCTCGCGCAGGCGTGTACACCTGGCGTAATCTGCCGGTGCGTGGCCCTAGCAGCGTGTTAATCGCGTGCTATACTTGAAATAAACACTTTAAAGTGATGTCTCGAGAAGGCGGGTACACCTGGCGTAATCTGCCGGTGCATGGCCCTAGCGAGCGTGTTAATCGCGTGCTATACTTGAAATAAACACGTTAAAGTGATGTATCGCGCAGGCTGGTACACCTGGAGTAATCTGCCGGGGCGTGGCCCTAGCGAGCGTGTTAATCGCGTGCTATACATGAAATAAACACGTTAAAGTGATGTCTCGAGCAGGCGGGTACACCTGGAGTAATCTGCCGGGGCGTGGCCCTAGCGAGCGTGTTAATCGCGTGCTATACTTGAAATAAACACGTTAAAGTGATGTCTCGAGCAGGCGGGTACACCTGGCGTAATCTGCCGGTGCGTGGCCCTAGCGAGCGTGTTAATCGCGTGCTATACTAGAAATAAACACGTTAAACTGATGTCTCGAGCAGGCGGGTACACCTGGCGTAATATGCTGTTGCGTGGCCCTAGCGAGCGCGTTAATCGCGTGCTATACTTGAAATAAACACGTTAAAGTGATGTCTCGCGCAGGCGGGTACACCTGGCGTAATCTGCCGGGGCGCGGCCCTAGCCAGCGTGTTAATCTCGTGCTATACTTGAAATAAACACTTTAAAGTGATGTCTCGAGCAGGCGGGTACACCTGGCGTAATCTGCCGGTGCGTGGCCCTAGCGAGCGTGTTAATCGCGTGTTATACTTGAAATAAACACTTTAAAGTGATGTCTCGAGCAGGCGGGTTCACCTGGCGTAATCTGCCGGGGCGTGGCCCTAGCGAGCGTGTTAATCGCGTGTATATTTGAAATAAACACTTTAAAGTGATGTCTCGAGCAGGCGGGTACACCTGGAGTAATCTGCCGGGGCGTGGCCCTAGCGAGTGTGCGAATCGCGTGCTGTACTTGAAATAAACACGTTAAAGTGATGTCTCGCGCAGGCGGGTACACCTGGCGTAATCTGCCGGTGCGTGGCCCTAGCGAGCGTGTAAATCGCGTGCTATACTTGAAATAAACTCTTTAAAGTGATGTCTCGAGCAGGCGGGTACACCTGACGTAATCTGCCGGTGCGTGGCCCTAGCGAGCGTGTTAATCGCGTGTTATACTTGAAATAAACACTTTAAAGTGATGTCTCGAGCAGGCGGGTTCACCTGGCGTAATCTGCCGGGGCGTGGCCCTACCGAGCGTGTTAATCGCGTGCTATACTTGAAATAAACACTTTAAAGTGATGTCTCGAGCAGGCGGGTACACCTGGAGTAATCTGCCGGGGCGTGGCCCTAGCGAGTGTGTTAATCGCGTGCTCTACTTGAAATAAACACGTTAAAGTGATGTCTCGCGCAGGCGTGTACACCTGGCGTAATCTGCCGGTGCGTGGCCCTAGCGAGCGTGTTAATCGCGTGCTATACTTGAAATAAACACTTTAAAGTAATGTCTCGAGAAGGCGGGTACACCTGGCGTAATCTGCTGGTGCATGGCCCTAGCGAGCGTGTTAATCGCGTGCTATACTTGAAATAAACACGTTAAAGTGATGTCTCGCGCAGGCGGGTACACCTGGAGTAATCTGCCGGGGCGTGGCCCTAACGAGCGTGTTAATCGCGTGCTATAAATGAAATAAACACGTTAAAGTGATGTCTCGAGCAGGCGGGTACACCTGGCGTAATCTGCCGGGGCGTGGCCCTAGCGAGCGTGTTAATCGCGTGCTATACTTGAAATAAACACTTTAAAGTGATGTCTCGAGCAGGCGGGTACACCTGGAGTAATCTGCCGGGGCGTGTGCCCTAGCGAGTGTGTTAATCGCGTGCTGTACTTGAAATAACCACGTTAAAGTGATGTCTCGCGCAGGCGTGTACACCTGGCGTAATCTGCCGGTGCATGGCCCTAGCGAGCGTGTTAATCGCGTGCTATACTTGAAATAAACACGTTAAAGTGATGTCTCGCGCAGGCGGGTACACCTGGCGTAATCTGCCGGGGCGTGGCCCTAGCGAGCGTGTTAATCGCGTGCTATACTTGAAATAAACACTTTAAAGTCATGTCTCGAGCAGGCGGGTACACCTGGAGTAATCTGCCGGGGCGTGGCCCTAGCGAGTGTGTTAATCGCGTGCTGTACTTGAAATAAACACGTTAAAGTGATGTCTCGCGCAGGCGGGTACACCTGGAGTAATCTGCCGGGGGCGTGGCCCTAGCGAGTGTGTTAATCGCGTGCTATACTTGAAATAAGCACTTTAAAGTCATGTCTCGAGCAGGCGGGTACACCTGGCGTAATCTGCCGGGGCGTGGCCCTAGCGAGCGTGTTAATCGCGTGCTATACTTGAAATAAACACTTTAAAGTCATGTCTCGAGCAGGCGGGTACACCTGGCGTAATCTGCCGGGGCGTGGCCCTAGCGAGCGTGTTAATCGCGTGCTATACTTGAAATAAACACTTTAAAGTCATGTCTCGCGCAGGCGTGTACACCTGGAGTAATCTGCCGGGGCGTGGCCCTAGCGAGTGTGTTAATCGCGTGCTGTACTTGAAATAAACACGTTAAAGTGATGTCTCGCGCAGGCGGGTACACCTGGAGTAATCTGCCGGGGCGTGGCCCTAGCGAGCGTGTTAATCGCGTGCTATACTTGAAATAAACACTTTAAAGTCATGTCTCGAGCAGGCGGGTACACCTGGAGTAATCTGCCGGGGCGTGGCCCTAGCGAGTGTGTTAATCGCGTGCTGTACTTGAAATAAACACGTTAAAGTGATGTCTCGCGCAGGCGGGTACACCTGGAGTAATCTGCCGGGGCGTGGCCCTAGCGAGTGTGTTAATCGCGTGCTATACTTGAAATAAACACTTTAAAGTCATGTCTCGAGCAGGCGGGTACACCTGGCGTAATCTGCCGGTGCATGGCCCTAGCGAGCGTGTTAATCGCGTGCTATACTTGAAATAAACACTTTAAAGTCATGTCTCGAGCAGGCGGGTACACCTGGCGTAATCTGCCGGGGCGTGGCCCTAGCGAGCGTGTTAATCGCGTGCTATACTTGAAATAAACACTTTAAAGTCATGTCTCGCGCAGGCGGGTACACCTGGAGTAATCTGCCGGGGCGTGACCCTAGCGAGTGTGTTAATCGCGTGCTGTACTTGAAATAAACACGTTAAAGTGATGTCTCGCGCAGGCGTGTACACCTGGCGTAATCTGCCGGTGCATGGCCCTAGCGAGCGTGTTAATCGCGTGCTATACTTGAAATAAACACGTTAAAGTGATGTCTCGCGCAGGCGGGTACACCTGGAGTAATCTGCCGGGGCGTGGCCCTAGCGAGCGTGTTAATCGCGTGCTATACTTGAAATAAACACGTTAAAGTGATGTCTCGAGCAGGCAGGTACACCTGGCGTAATCTGCCGGTGCGTGGCCCTAGCGAGCGTGTTAATCGCGTGCTATACTTGAAATAAACACGTTAAACTGATGTCTCGAGCAGGCGGGTA
Source organism: Amblyomma americanum (assembly GCF_052857255.1). Classification (NCBI taxonomy): domain Eukaryota; kingdom Metazoa; phylum Arthropoda; class Arachnida; order Ixodida; family Ixodidae; genus Amblyomma; species Amblyomma americanum. The sequence continues at coordinate 784,265 of NW_027526504.1, read as the reverse complement.
CACCTGGCGTAATATGCTGGTGCGTGGCCCTAGCGAGCGCGTTAATCGCGTGCTATACTTGAAATAAACACGTTAAAGTGATGTCTCGCGCAGGCGGGTACACCTGGCGTAATCTGCCGGTGCGTGGCCCTAGCGAGCGTGTTAGTCGCGTGCTATACTTGAAATAAACACTTTAAAGTGATGCCTCGAGCAGGCGGGTTCACCTGGCGTAATCTGCCGGGGCGTGGCCCTAGCGAGCGTGTTAATCGCGTGCTATACTTGAAATAAACACTTTAAAGTGATGTCTCGAGCAGGCGGGTACACCTGGAGTAATCTGCCGGGGCGTGGCCCTAGCGAGTGTGTGAATCGCGTGCTGTACTTGAAATAAACACGTTAAAGTGATGTCTCGCGCAGGCGGGTACACCTGGCGTAATCTGCCGGTGCGTGGCCCTAGCGAGCGTGTTAATCGCGTGCTATACTTGAAATAAACACTTTAATGTGATGTCTCGAGCAGGCGGGTACACCTGACCTAATCTGCCGGTGCGTGGCCCTAGCGAGCGTGTTAATCGCGTGCTATACTTGAAATAAACACTTTAAAGTAATGTCTCGAGAAGGCGGGTACACCTGGCGTAATCTGCTGGTGCATGGCCCTAGCGAGCGTGTTAATCGCGTGCTATACTTGAAATAAACACGTTAAAGTGATGTCTCGCGCAGGCGGGTACACCTGGAGTAATCTGCCGGGGCGTGGCCCTAACGAGCGTGTTAATCGCGTGCTATACATGAAATAAACACGTTAAAGTGATGTCTCGAGCAGGCGGGTACACCTGGCGTAATCTGCCGGGGCGTGGCCCTAGCGAGCGTGTTAATCGCGTGCTATACTTGAAATAAACACTTTAAAGTGATGTCTCGAGCAGGCGGGTACACCTGGAGTAATCTGCCGGGGCGTGGCCCTAGCGAGTGTGTTAATCGCGTGCTGTACTTGAAATAAACACGTTAAAGTGATGTCTCGCGCAGGCGTGTACACCTGGCGTAATCTGCCGGTGCATGGCCCTAGCGAGCGTGTTAATCGCGTGCTATACTTGAAATAAACACGTTAAAGTGATGTCTCGCGCAGGCGGGTTAACCTGGAGTAATCTGCCGGGGCGTGGCCCTAGCGAGCGTGTTAATCGCGTGCTATACTTGAAATAAACACTTTAAAGTGATGTCTCGAGCAGGCGGGTACACCTGACGTAATCTGCCGGTGCGTGGCCCTAGCGAGCGTGTTAATCGCGTGTTATACTTGAAATAAACACTTTAAAGTGATGTCTCGAGCAGGCGGGTTCACCTGGCGTAATCTGCCGGGGCGTGGCCCTAGCGAGCGTGTTAATCGCGTGCTATACTTGAAATAAACACTTTAAAGTGATGTCTCGAGCAGGCGGGTACACCTGGAGTAATCTGCCGGGGCGTGGCCCTAGCGAGTGTGTTAATCGCGTGCTCTACTTGAAATAAACACGTTAAAGTGATGTCTCGCGCAGGCGTGTACACCTGGCGTAATCTGCCGGTGCGTGGCCCTAGCGAGCGTGTTAATCGCGTGCTATACTTGAAATAAACACTTTAAAGTAATGTCTCGAGAAGGCGGGTACACCTGGCGTAATCTGCTGGTGCATGGCCCTAGCGAGCGTGTTAATCGCGTGCTATACTTGAAATAAACACGTTAAAGTGATGTCTCGCGCAGGCGGGTACACCTGGAGTAATCTGCCGGGGCGTGGCCCTAACGAGCGTGTTAATCGCGTGCTATAAATGAAATAAACACGTTAAAGTGATGTCTCGAGCAGGCGGGTACACCTGGCGTAATCTGCCGGGGCGTGGCCCTAGCGAGCGTGTTAATCGCGTGCTATACTTGAAATAAACACTTTAAAGTGATGTCTCGAGCAGGCGGGTACACCTGGAGTAATCTGCCGGGGCGTGGCCCTAGCGAGTGTGTTAATCACGTGCTGTACTTGAAATAACCACGTTAAAGTGATGTCTCGCGCAGGCGTGTACACCTGGCGTAATCTGCCGGTGCATGGCCCTCGCGAGCGTGTTAATCGCGTGCTATACTTGAAATAAACACGTTAAAGTGATGTCTCGCGCAGGCGGGTACACCTGGAGTAATCTGCCGGGGCGTGGCCCTAGCGAGCGTGTTAATCGCGTGCTATACTTGAAATAAACACTTTAAAGTGATGTCTCGAGCAGGCGGGTACACCTGGAGTAATCTGCCGGGGCCTGACCCTAGCGAGTGTGTTAATCGCGTGCTGTACTTGAAATAAACACGTTAAAGTGATGTCTCGCGCAGGCGTGTACACCTGGCGTAATCTGCCGGTGCATGGCCCTAGCGAGCGTGTTAATCGCGTGCTATACTTGAAATAAACACGTTAATGTGATGTCTCGAGCAGGCGGGTACACCTGGCGTAATCTGCCGGGGCGTGGCCCTAGCGAGCGTGTTAATCGCGTGCTATACTTGAAATAAACACTTTAAAGTCATGTCTCGAGCAGGCGGGTACACCTGGAGTAATCTGCCGGGGCGTGGCCCTAGCGAGTGTGTTAATCGCGTGCTGTACTTGAAATAAACACGTTAAAGTGATGTCTCGCGCAGGCGGGTACACCTGGAGTAATCTGCCGGGGCGTGGCCCTAGCGAGTGTGTTAATCGCGTGCTATACTTGAAATAAACACTTTAAAGTCATGTCTCGAGCAGGCGGGTACACCTGGCGTAATCTGCCGGGGCGTGGCCCTAGCGAGCGTGTTAATCGCGTGCTATACTTGAAATAAACACTTTAAAGTCATGTCTCGAGCAGGCGGGTACACCTGGCGTAATCTGCCGGGGCGTGGCCCTAGCGAGCGTGTTAATCGCGTGCTATACTTGAAATAAACACTTTAAAGTCATGTCTCGCGCAGGCGTGTACACCTGGAGTAATCTGCCGGGGCGTGGCCCTAGCGAGTGTGTTAATCGCGTGCTGTACTTGAAATAAACACGTTAAAGTGATGTCTCGCGCAGGCGGGTACACCTGGAGTAATCTGCCGGGGCGTGGCCCTAGCGAGTGTGTTAATCGCGTGCTATACTTGAAATAAACACTTTAAAGTCATGTCTCGAGCAGGCGTCTACACCTGGAGTAATCTGCCGGGGCGTGGCCCTAGCGAGTGTGTTAATCGCGTGCTGTACTTGAAATAAACACGTTAAAGTGATGTCTCGCGCAGGCGGGTACACCTGGAGTAATCTGCCGGGGCGTGGCCCTAGCGAGCGTGTTAATCGCGTGCTATACTTGAAATAAACACTTTAAAGTCATGTCTCGAGCAGGCGGGTACACCTGGAGTAATCTGCCGGGGCGTGGCCCTAGCGAGTGTGTTAATCGCGTGCTGTACTTGAAATAAACACGTTAAAGTGATGTCTCGCGCAGGCGGGTACACCTGGAGTAATCTGCCGGGGCGTGGCCCTAGCGAGTGTGTTAATCGCGTGCTATACTTGAAATAAACACTTTAAAGTCATGTCTCGAGCAGGCGGGTACACCTGGCGTAATCTGCCGGTGCATGGCCCTAGCGAGCGTGTTAATCGCGTGCTATACTTGAAATAAACACTTTAAAGTCATGTCTCGAGCAGGCGGGTACACCTGGCGTAATCTGCCGGGGCGTGGCCCTAGCGAGCGTGTTAATCGCGTGCTATACTTGAAATAAACACTTTAAAGTCATGTCTCGAGCAGGCGGGTACACCTGGCGTAATCTGCCGGGGCGTGGCCCTAGCGAGCGTGTTAATCGCGTGCTATACTTGAAATAAACACTTTAAAGTCATGTCTCGCGCAGGCGTGTACACCTGGAGTAATCTGCCGGGGCGTGGCCCTAGCGAGTGTGTTAATCGCGTGCTGTACTTGAAATAAACACGTTAAAGTGATGTCTCGCGCAGGCGGGTACACCTGGAGTAATCTGCCGGGGCGTGGCCCTAGCGAGTGTGTTAATCGCGTGCTATACTTGAAATAAACACTTTAAAGTCATGTCTCGAGCAGGCGTCTACACCTGGAGTAATCTGCCGGGGCGTGGCCCTAGCGAGTGTGTTAATCGCGTGCTGTACTTGAAATAAACACGTTAAAGTGATGTCTCGCGCAGGCGGGTACACCTGGAGTAATCTGCCGGGGCGTGGCCCTAGCGAGCGTGTTAATCGCGTGCTATACTTGAAATAAACACTTTAAAGTCATGTCTCGAGCAGGCGGGTACACCTGGCGTAATCTGCCGGGGCGTGGCCCTAGCGAGTGTGTTAATCGCGTGCTATACTTGAAATAAACACTTTAAAGTCATGTCTCGAGCAGGCGGGTACACCTGGCGTAATCTGCCGGTGCATGGCCCTAGCGAGCGTGTTAATCGCGTGCTATACTTGAAATAAACACTTTAAAGTCATGTCTCGCGCAGGCGGGTACACCTGGAGTAATCTGCCGGGGCGTGACCCTAGCGAGTGTGTTAATCGCGTGCTGTACTTGAAATAAACACGTTAAAGTGATGTCTCGCGCAGGCGTGTACACCTGGCGTAATCTGCCGGTGCATGGCCCTAGCGAGCGTGTTAATCGCGTGCTATACTTGAAATAAACACGTTAAAGTCATGTCTCGAGCAGGCGGGTACACCTGGCGTAATCTGCCGGTGCATGGCCCTAGCGAGCGTGTTAATCGCGTGCTATACTTGAAATAAACACTTTAAAGTCATGTCTCGAGCAGGCGGGTACACCTGGCGTAATCTGCCGGGGCGTGGCCCTAGCGAGCGTGTTAATCGCGTGCTATACTTGAAATAAACACTTTAAAGTGATGTCTCGAGCAGGCGGGTACACCTGGAGTAATCTGCCGGGGCGTGGCCCTAGCGAGTGTGTTAATCGCGTGCTGTACTTGAAATAACCACGTTAAAGTGATGTCTCGCGCAGGCGTGTACACCTGGCGTAATCTGCCGGTGCATGGCCCTAGCGAGCGTGTTAATCGCGTGCTATACTTGAAATAAACACGTTAAAGTGATGTCTCGCGCAGGCGGGTACACCTGGAGTAATCTGCCGGGGCGTGGCCCTAGCGAGCGTGTTAATCGCGTGCTATACTTGAAATAAACACTTTAAAGTGATGTCTCGAGCAGGCGGGTACACCTGGAGTAATCTGCCGGGGCGTGACCCTAGCGAGTGTGTTAATCGCGTGCTGTACTTGAAATAAACACGTTAAGTGATGTCTCGCGCAGGCGTGTACACCTGGCGTAATCTGCCGGTGCATGGCCCTAGCGAGCGTGTTAATCGCGTGCTATACTTGAAATAAACACGTTAATGTGATGTCTCGAGCAGGCGGGTACACCTGGCGTAATCTGCCGGGGCGTGGCCCTAGCGAGCGTGTTAATCGCGTGCTATACTTGAAATAAACACTTTAAAGTCATGTCTCGAGCAGGCGGGTACACCTGGAGTAATCTGCCGGGGCGTGGCCCTAGCGAGTGTGTTAATCGCGTGCTGTACTTGAAATAAACACGTTAAAGTGATGTCTCGCGCAGGCGGGTACACCTGGAGTAATCTGCCGGGGCGTGGCCCTAGCGAGTGTGTTAATCGCGTGCTATACTTGAAATAAACACTTTAAAGTCATGTCTCGAGCAGGCGGGTACACCTGGCGTAATCTGCCGGGGCGTGGCCCTAGCGAGCGTGTTAATCGCGTGCTATACTTGAAATAAACACTTTAAAGTCATGTCTCGAGCAGGCGGGTACACCTGGCGTAATCTGCCGGGGCGTGGCCCTAGCGAGCGTGTTAATCGCGTGCTATACTTGAAATAAACACTTTAAAGTCATGTCTCGCGCAGGCGTGTACACCTGGAGTAATCTGCCGGGGCGTGGCCCTAGCGAGTGTGTTAATCGCGTGCTGTACTTGAAATAAACACGTTAAAGTGATGTCTCGCGCAGGCAGGTACACCTGGAGTAATCTGCCGGGGCGTGGCCCTAGCGAGTGTGTTAATCGCGTGCTATACTTGAAATAAACACTTTAAAGTCATGTCTCGAGCAGGCGTCTACACCTGGAGTAATCTGCCGGGGCGTGGCCCTAGCGAGTGTGTTAATCGCGTGCTGTACTTGAAATAAACACGTTAAAGTGATGTCTCGCGCAGGCGGGTACACCTGGAGTAATCTGCCGGGGCGTGGCCCTAGCGAGCGTGTTAATCGCGTGCTATACTTGAAATAAACACTTTAAAGTCATGTCTCGAGCAGGCGTCTACACCTGGAGTAATCTGCCGGGGCGTGGCCCTAGCGAGTGTGTTAATCGCGTGCTGTACTTGAAATAAACACGTTAAAGTGATGTCTCGCGCAGGCGGGTACACCTGGAGTAATCTGCCGGGGCGTGGCCCTAGCGAGTGTGTTAATCGCGTGCTATACTTGAAATAAACACTTTAAAGTCATGTCTCGAGCAGGCGGGTACACCTGGCGTAATCTGCCGGTGCATGGCCCTAGCGAGCGTGTTAATCGCGTGCTATACTTGAAATAAACACTTTAAAGTCATGTCTCGAGCAGGCGGGTACACCTGGCGTAATCTGCCGGGGCGTGGCCCTAGCGAGTGTGCTAATCGCGTGCTATACTTGAAATAAAGACTTTAAAGTCATGTCTCGAGCAGGCGGGTACACCTGGCGTAATCTGCCGGTGCATGGCCCTAGCGAGCGTGTTAATCGCGTGCTATACTTGAAATAAACACTTTAAAGTCATGTCTCGCGCAGGCGGGTACACCTGGAGTAATCTGCCGGGGCGTGACCCTAGCGAGTGTGTTAATCGCGTGCTGTACTTGAAATAAACACGTTAAAGTGATGTCTCGCGCAGGCGTGTACACCTGGCGTAATCTGCCGGTGCATGGCCCTAGCGAGCGTGTTAATCGCGTGCTATACTTGAAATAAACACGTTAAAGTGATGTCTCGCGCAGGCGGGTACACCTGGAGTAATCTGCCGGGGCGTGGCCCTAGCGAGCGTGTTAATCGCGTGCTATACTTGAAACAAACACTTTAAAGTGATGTCTCGAGCAGGCGGGTACACCTGGAGTAATCTGCCGGGGCGTGACCCTAGCGAGTGTGTTAATCGCGTGCTGTACTTGAAATAAACACGTTAAAGTGATGTCTCGCGCAGGCGTGTACACCTGGCGTAATCTGCCGGTGCATGGCCCTAGCGAGCGTGTTAATCGCGTGCTATACTTGAAATAAACACGTTAATGTGATGTCTCGAGCAGGCGGGTACACCTGGCGTAATCTGCCGGGGCGTGGCCCTAGCGAGCGTGTTAATCGCGTGCTATACTTGAAATAAACACTTTAAAGTCATGTCTCGAGCAGGCGGGTACACCTGGAGTAATCTGCCGGGGCGTGGCCCTAGCGAGTGTGTTAATCGCGTGCTGTACTTGAAATAAACACGTTAAAGTGATGTCTCGCGCAGGCGGGTACACCTGGAGTAATCTGCCGGGGCGTGGCCCTAGCGAGTGTGTTAATCGCGTGCTATACTTGAAATAAACACTTTAAAGTCATGTCTCGAGCAGGCGGGTACACCTGGCGTAATCTGCCGGGGCGTGGCCCTAGCGAGCGTGTTAATCGCGTGCTATACTTGAAATAAACACTTTAAAGTCATGTCTCGAGCAGGCGGGTACACCTGGCGTAATCTGCCGGGGCGTGGCCCTAGCGAGCGTGTTAATCGCGTGCTATACTTGAAATAAACACTTTAAAGTCATGTCTCGCGCAGGCGTGTACACCTGGAGTAATCTGCCGGGGCGTGGCCCTAGCGAGTGTGTTAATCGCGTGCTGTACTTGAAATAAACACGTTAAAGTGATGTCTCGCGCAGGCGGGTACACCTGGAGTAATCTGCCGGGGCGTGGCCCTAGCGAGTGTGTTAATCGCGTGCTATACTTGAAATAAACACTTTAAAGTCATGTCTCGAGCAGGCGTCTACACCTGGAGTAATCTGCCGGGGCGTGGCCCTAGCGAGTGTGTTAATCGCGTGCTGTACTTGAAATAAACACGTTAAAGTGATGTCTCGCGCAGGCGGGTACACCTGGAGTAATCTGCCGGGGCGTGGCCCTAGCGAGCGTGTTAATCGCGTGCTATACTTGAAATAAACACTTTAAAGTCATGTCTCGAGCAGGCGGGTACACCTGGAGTAATCTGCCGGGGCGTGGCCCTAGCGAGTGTGTTAATCGCGTGCTGTACTTGAAATAAACACGTTAAAGTGATGTCTCGCGCAGGCGGGTACACCTGGAGTAATCTGCCGGGGCGTGGCCCTAGCGAGTGTGTTAATCGCGTGCTATACTTGAAATAAACACTTTAAAGTCATGTCTCGAGCAGGCGGGTACACCTGGCGTAATCTGCCGGTGCATGGCCCTAGCGAGCGTGTTAATCGCGTGCTATACTTGAAATAAACACTTTAAAGTCATGTCTCGAGCAGGCGGGTACACCTGGCGTAATCTGCCGGGGCGTGGCCCTAGCGAGTGTGTTAATCGCGTGCTGTACTTGAAATAAACACGTTAAAGTGATGTCTCGCGCAGGCGTGTACACCTGGCGTAATCTGCCGGTGCATGGCCCTAGCGAGCGTGTTAATCGCGTGCTATACTTGAAATAAACACGTTAATGTGATGTCTCGAGCAGGCGGGTACACCTGGCGTAATCTGCCGGGGCGTGGCCCTAGCGAGCGTGTTAATCGCGTGCTATACTTGAAATAAACACTTTAAAGTCATGTCTCGAGCAGGCGGGTACACCTGGAGTAATCTGCAGGGGCGTGGCCCTAGCGAGTGTGTTAATCGCGTGCTATACTTGAAATAAACACTTTAAAGTCATGTCTCGAGCAGGCGGGTACACCTGGCGTAATCTGCCGGGGCGTGGCCCTAGCGAGCGTGTTAATCGTGTGCTATACTTGAAATAAACACTTTAAAGTCATGTCTCGAGCAGGCGGGTACACCTGGCGTAATCTGCCGGGGCGTGGCCCTAGCGAGCGTGTTAATCGCGTGCTATACTTGAAATAAACACTTTAAAGTCATGTCTCGCGCAGGCGTGTACACCTGGAGTAATCTGCCGGGGCGTGGCCCTAGCGAGTGTGTTAATCGCGTGCTGTACTTGAAATAAACACGTTAAAGTGATGTCTCGCGCAGGCGGGTACACCTGGAGTAATCTGCCGGGGCGTGGCCCTAGCGAGTGTGTTAATCGCGTGCTATACTTGAAATAAACACTTTAAAGTCATGTCTCGAGCAGGCGTCTACACCTGGAGTAATCTGCCGGGGCGTGGCCCTAGCGAGTGTGTTAATCGCGTGCTGTACTTGAAATAAACACGTTAAAGTGATGTCTCGCGCAGGCGGGTACACCTGGAGTAATCTGCCGGGGCGTGGCCCTAGCGAGCGTGTTAATCGCGTGCTATACTTGAAATAAACACTTTAAAGTCATGTCTCGAGCAGGCGGGTACACCTGGAGTAATCTGCCGGGGCGTGGCCCTAGCGAGTGTGTTAATCGCGTGCTGTACTTGAAATAAACACGTTAAAGTGATGTCTCGCGCAGGCGGGTACACCTGGAGTAATCTGCCGGGGCGTGGCCCTAGCGAGTGTGTTAATCGCGTGCTATACTTGAAATAAACACTTTAAAGTCATGTCTCGAGCAGGCGGGTACACCTGGCGTAATCTGCCGGTGCATGGCCCTAGCGAGCGTGTTAATCGCGTGCTATACTTGAAATAAACACTTTAAAGTCATGTCTCGAGCAGGCGGGTACACCTGGCGTAATCTGCCGGGGCGTGGCCCTAGCGAGTGTGTTAATCGCGTGCTATACTTGAAATAAACACTTTAAAGTCATGTCTCGAGCAGGCGGGTACACCTGGCGTAATCTGCCGGTGCATGGCCCTAGCGAGCGTGTTAATCGCGTGCTATGCTTGAAATAAACACTTTAAAGTCATGTCTCGAGCAGGCGGGTACACCTGGCGTAATCTGCCGGTGCATGGCCCTAGCGAGCGTGTTAATCGCGTGCTATACTTGAAATAAACACTTTAAAGTCATGTCTCGAGCAGGCGGGTACACCTGGCGTAATCTGCCGGGGCGTGGCCCTAGCGAGTGTGTTAATCGCGTGCTGTACTTGAAATAAACACGTTAAAGTGATGTCTCGCGCAGGCGTGTACACCTGGCGTAATCTGCCGGTGCATGGCCCTAGCGAGCGTGTTAATCGCGTGCTATACTTGAAATAAACACGTTAAAGTGATGTCTCGCGCAGGCGGGTACACCTGGAGTAATCTGCCGGGGCGTGGCCCTAGCGAGCGTGTTAATCGCGTGCTATACTTGAAATAAACACGTTAAAGTGATGTCTCGAGCAGGCAGGTACACCTGGCGTAATCTGCCGGTGCGTGGCCCTAGCGAGCGTGTTAATCGCGTGCTATACTTGAAATAAACACGTTAAAGTGATGTCTCGCGCAGGCGGGTACACCTGGCGTAATCTGCCGGTGCGTGGCCCTAGCGAGCGTGTTAGTCGCGTGCTATACTTGAAATAAACACTTTAAAGTGATGTCTCGAGCAGGCGGGTTCACCTGGCGTAATCTGCCGGGGCGTGGCCCTAGCGAGCGTGTTAATCGCGTGCTATACTTGAAATAAACACTTTAAAGTGATGTCTCGAGCAGGCGGGTACACCTGGAGTAATCTGCCGGGGCGTGGCCCTAGCGAGTGTGTGAATCGCGTGCTGTACTTGAAATAAACACGTTAAAGTGATGTCTCGCGCAGGCGGGTACACCTGGCGTAATCTGCCGGTGCGTGGCCCTAGCGAGCGTGTTAATCGCGTGCTATACTTGAAATAAACACTTTAATGTGATGTCTCGAGCAGGCGGGTACACCTGACCTAATCTGCCGGTGCGTGGCCCTAGCGAGCGTGTTAATCGCGTGCTATACTTGAAATAAACACTTTAAAGTAATGTCTCGAGAAGGCGGGTACACCTGGCGTAATCTGCTGGTGCATGGCCCTAGCGAGCGTGTTAATCGCGTGCTATACTTGAAATAAACACGTTAAAGTGATGTCTCGCGCAGGCGGGTACACCTGGAGTAATCTGCCGGGGCGTGGCCCTAACGAGCGTGTTAATCGCGTGCTATACATGAAATAAACACGTTAAAGTGGTGTCTCGAGCAGGCGGGTACACCTGGCGTAATCTGCCGGGGCGTGGCCCTAGCGAGCGTGTTAATCGCGTGCTATACTTGAAATAAACACTTTAAAGTGATGTCTCGAGCAGGCGGGGACACCTGGAGTAATCTGCCGGGGCGTGGCCCTAGCGAGTGTGTTAATCGCGTGCTGTACTTGAAATAAACACGTTAAAGTGATGTCTCGAGCAGGCGTCTACACCTGGAGTAATCTGCCGGGGCGTGGCCCTAGCGAGTGTGTTAATCGCGTGCTGTACTTGAAATAAACACGTTAAAGTGATGTCTCGCGCAGGCGGGTACACCTGGAGTAATCTGCCGGGGCGTGGCCCTAGCGAGCGTGTTAATCGCGTGCTATACTTGAAATAAACACTTTAAAGTCATGTCTCGAGCAGGCGGGTACACCTGGCGTAATCTGCCGGTGCATGGCCCTAGCGAGCGTGTTAATCGCGTGCTATACTTGAAATAAACACTTTAAAGTCATGTCTCGCGCAGGCGGGTACACCTGGAGTAATCTGCCGGGGCGTGACCCTAGCGAGTGTGTTAATCGCGTGCTGTACTTGAAATAAACACGTTAAAGTGATGTCTCGCGCAGGCGTGTACACCTGGCGTAATCTGCCGGTGCATGGCCCTAGCGAGCGTGTTAATCGCGTGCTATACTTGAAATAAACACGTTAAAGTGATGTCTCGCGCAGGCGGGTGCACCTGGAGTAATCTGCCGGGGCGTGGCCCTAGCGAGCGTGTTAATCGCGTGCTATACTTGAAATAAACACGTTAAAGTGATGTCTCGAGCAGGCAGGTACACCTGGCGTAATCTGCCGGTGCGTGGCCCTAGCGAGCGTGTTAATCGCGTGCTATACTTGAAATAAACACGTTAAAGTGATGTCTCGCGCAGGCGGGTACACCTGGCGTAATCTGCCGGTGCGTGGCCCTAGCGAGCGTGTTAGTCGCGTGCTATACTTGAAATAAACACTTTAAAGTGATGTCTCGAGCAGGCGGGTTCACCTGGCGTAATCTGCCGGGGCGTGGCCCTAGCGAGCGTGTTAATCGCGTGCTATACTTGAAATAAACACTTTAAAGTGATGTCTCGAGCAGGCGGGTACACCTGGAGTAATCTGCCGGGGCGTGGCCCTAGCGAGTGTGTGAATCGCGTGCTGTACTTGAAATAAACACGTTAAAGTGATGTCTCGCGCAGGCGGGTACACCTGGCGTAATCTGCCGGTGCGTGGCCCTAGCGAGCGTGTTAATCGCGTGCTATACTTGAAATAAACACTTTAATGTGATGTCTCGAGCAGGCGGGTACACCTGACCTAATCTGCCGGTGCGTGGCCCTAGCGAGCGTGTTAATCGCGTGCTATACTTGAAATAAACACTTTAAAGTAATGTCTCGAGAAGGCGGGTACACCTGGCGTAATCTGCTGGTGCATGGCCCTAGCGAGCGTGTTAATCGCGTGCTATACTTGAAATAAACACGTTAAAGTGATGTCTCGCGCAGGCGGGTACACCTGGAGTGATCTGCCGGGGCGTGGCCCTAACGAGCGTGTTAATCGCGTGCTATACATGAAATAAACACGTTAAAGTGATGTCTCGAGCAGGCGGGTACACCTGGCGTAATCTGCCGGGGCGTGGCCCTAGCGAGCGTGTTAATCGCGTGCTATACTTGAAATAAACACTTTAAAGTGATGTCTCGAGCAGGCGGGTACACCTGGAGTAATCTGCCGGGGCGTGGCCCTAGCGAGTGTGTTAATCGCGTGCTGTACTTGAAATAAACACGTTAAAGTGATGTCTCGCGCAGGCGTGTACACCTGGCGTAATCTGCCGGTGCATGGCCTTAGCGAGCGTGTTAATCGCGTGCTATACTTGAAATAAACACGTTAAAGTGATGTCTCGCGCAGGCGGGTACACCTGGAGTACTCTGCCGGGGCGTGGCCCTAGCGAGCGTGTTAATCGCGTGCTATACTTGAAATAAACACTTTAAAGTGATGTCTCGAGCAGGCGGGTACACCTGGAGTAATCTGCCGGGGCGTGGCCCTAGCGAGCGTGTTAATCGCGTGCTATACATGAAATAAACACGTTAAAGTGATGTCTCGCGCAGGCGGGTACACCTGGAGTAATCTGCCGGGGCGTGGCCCTAGCGAGCGTGTTAATCGCGTGCTATACTTGAAATAAACACTTTAAAGTGATGTCTCGAGCAGGCGGGTACACCTGGAGTAATCTGCCGGGGCGTGGCCCTAGCGAGCATGTTAATCGCGTGCTATACTTGAAATAAACACGTTAAAGTGATGTCTCGCGCAGGCGGGTACACCTGGAGTAATCTGCCGGGGCGTGGCCCTAGCGAGCGTGTTAATCGCGTGCTATACATGAAATAAACACGTTAAAGTGATGTCTCGAGCAGGCGGGTACACCTGGCGTAATCTGCCGGGGCGTGGCCCTAGCGAGCGTGTTAATCGCGTGCTATACTTGAAATAAACACTTTAAAGTGATGTCTCGAGCAGGCGGGTACACCTGGAGTAATCTGCCGGGGCGTGGCCCTAGCCAGTGTGTTAATCGCGTGCGGTACTTGAAATAATCACGTTAAAGTGATGTCTCGCGCAGGCGTGTACACCTGGCGTAATCTGCCGGTGCATGGCCCTAGCGAGCGTGTTAATCGCGTGCTATACTTGAAATAAACACGTTAATGTGATGTCTCGAGCAGGCGGGTACACCTGGCGTAATCTGCCGGGGCGTGGCCCTAGCGAGCGTGTTAATCGCGTGCTATACTTGAAATAAACACTTTAAAGTCATGTCTCGAGCAGGCGGGTACACCTGGAGTAATCTGCCGGGGCGTGGCCCTAGCGAGTGTGTTAATCGCGTGCTGTACTTGAAATAAACACGTTAAAGTGATGTCTCGCGCAGGCGTGTACACCTGGCGTAATCTGCCGGTGCATGGCCCTAGCGAGCGTGTTAATCGCGTGCTATACTTGAAATAAACACGTTAAAGTGATGTCTCGCGCAGGCGGGTACACCTGGAGTAATCTGCCGGGGCGTGGCCCTAGCGAGCGTGTTAATCGCGTGCTATACTTGAAATAAACACGTTAAAGTGATGTCTCGAGCAGGCAGGTACACCTGGCGTAATCTGCCGGTGCGTGGCCCAAGCGAGCGTGTTAATCGCGTGCTATACTTGAAATAAACACGTTAAACTGATGTCTCGAGCAGGCGGGTACACCTGGCGTAATATGCTGGTGCGTGGCCCTAGCGAGCGCGTTAATCGCGTGCTATACTTGAAATAAACACGTTAAAGTGATGTCTCGCGCAGGCGGGTACACCTGGCGTAATCTGCCGGTGCGTGGCCCTAGCGAGCGTGTTAGTCGCGTGCTATACTTGAAATAAACACTTTAAAGTGATGTATCGAGCAGGCGGGTTCACCTGGCGTAATCTGCCGGGGCGTGGCCCTAGTGAGCGTGTTAATCGCGTGCTATACTTGAAATAAACACTTTAAAGTGATGTCTCGAGCAGGCGGGTACACCTGGAGTAATCTGCCGGGGCGTGGCCCTAGCGAGTGTGTGAATCGCGTGCTGTACTTGAAATAAACACTTTAAAGTGATGTCTCGAGCAGGCGGGTACACCTGGAGTAATCTGCCGGGGCGTGGCCCTAGCGAGTGTGTTAATCGCGTGCTGTACTTGAAATAAACACTTTAAAGTGATGTCTCGAGCAGGCGGGTACACCTGGCGTAATTTGCCGGTTCGTGGCCCTAGCGAGCGTGTTAATCGCGTGCTATACTTGAAATAAACACTTTAAAGTGATGTCTCGAGCAGGCGGGTACACCTGACGTAATCTGCCGGTGCGTGGCCCTAGCGAGCGTGTTAATCGCGTGCTATACTTGAAATAAACACTTTAAAGGGATGTCTCGAGCAGGCGGGTTCACCTGGCGTAATCTGCCGGGGCGTGGCCCTAGTGAGCGTGTTAATCGCGTGCTATACTTGAAATAAACACTTTAAAGTGATGTCTCGAGCAGGCGGGTACACCTGGAGTAATCTGCCGGGGCGTGGCCCTAGCGAGTGTGTGAATCGCGTGCTGTACTTGAAATAAACACTTTAAAGTGATGTCTCGAGCAGGCGGGTACACCTGGAGTAATCTGCCGGGGCGTGGCCCTAGCGAGTGTGTTAATCGCGTGCTGTACTTGAAATAAACACTTTAAAGTGATGTCTCGAGCAGGCGGGTACACCTGGCGTAATTTGCCGGTGCGTGGCCCTAGCGAGCGTGTTAATCGCGTGCTATACTTGAAATAAACACTTTAAAGTGATGTCTCGAGCAGGCGGGTACACCTGACGTAATCTGCCGGTGCGTGGCCCTAGCGAGCGTGTTAATCGCGTGCTATACTTGAAATAAACACTTTAAAGGGATGTCTCGAGCAGGCGGGTACACCTGGAGTAATCTGCCGGGGCGTGGCCCTAGCGAGTGTGTTAATCGCGTGCTGTACTTGAAATAAACACGTTAAAGTGATGTCTCGCGCAGGCGGGTACACCTGGCGTAATCTGCCGGTGCGTGGCCCTAGCGAGCGTGTTAATCGCGTGCTATACTTGAAATAAACACTTTAAAGTGGTGTCTCGAGCAGGCGGGTACACCTGGCGTAATCTGCCGGTGTATGGCCCTAGCGAGCGTGTTAATCGCGTGATATACTTGAAATAAACACGTTAAAGTGATGTCGCGCGCAGGCGGGTACACCTGGAGTAATCTGCCGGGGCGTGGCCCTAGCGAGCGTGTTAATCGCGTGCTATACTTGAAATAAACACGTTAAAGTGATGTCTCGAGCAGGCGGGTACACCTGGAGTAATCTGCCGGGGCGTGGCCCTAGCGAGCGTGCTAATCGCGTGCTATACTTGAAATAAACACTTTAATGTGATGTCTCGAGCAGGCGGGTACACCTGGCGTAATCTGCCGGGGCGTGGCCCTAGCGAGCGTGTTAATCGCGTGCTATACTTGAAATAAACACTTTAAAGTGATGTCTCGAGCAGGCGGGTACACCTGGCGTAATCTGCCGGTGTATGGCCCTAGCGAGCGTGTTAATCGCGTGATATACTTGAAATAAACACGTTAAAGTGATGTCTCGAGCAGGCGGGTACACCTGGAGTAATCTGCCGGGGCGTGGCCCTAGCGAGCGTGTTAATCGCGTGCTATACTTGAAATAAACACGTTAAAGTGATGTCTCGAGCAGGCGGGTACACCTGGAGTAATCTGCCGGGGCGTGGCCCTAGCGAGCGTGTTAATCGCGTGCTATACTTGAAATAAACACTTTAATGTGATGTCTCGAGCAGGCGGGTACACCTGGCGTAATCTGCCGGGGCGTGGCCCTAGCGAGCGTGTTCATCGCGTGCTATACTTGAAATAAACACTTTAAAGTGATGTCTCGAGCAGGCGGGTACACCTGGAGTAATCTGCCGAGGCGTGGCCTTAGCGAGTGTGTTAATCGCGTGCTGTACTTGAAATAAACACGTTAAAGTGATGTCTCGCGCAGGCGTGTACACCTGGCGTAATCTGCCGGTGCGTGGCCCTAGCGAGCGTGTTAATCGCGTGCTATACTTGAAATAAACACTTTAAAGTGATGTCTCGAGAAGGCGGGTACACCTGGCGTAATCTGCCGGTGCATGGCCCTAGCGAGCGTGTTAATCGCGTGCTATACTTGAAATAAACACGTTAAAGTGATGTCTCGCGCAGGCTGGTACACCTGGAGTAATCTGCCGGGGCGTGGCCCTAGCGAGCGTGTTAATCGCGTGCTATACATGAAATAAACACGTTAAAGTGATGTCTCGAGCAGGCGGGTACACCTGGAGTAATCTGCCGGGGCGTGGCCCTAGCGAGCGTGTTAATCGCGTGCTATACTTGAAATAAACACGTTAAAGTGATGTCTCGAGCAGGCGGGTACCCCTGGCGTAATCTGCCGGTGCGTGGCCCTAGCGAGCGTGTTAATCGCGTGCTATACTTGAAATAAACACGTTAAAGTGATGTCTCGCGCAGGCGGGTGCACCTGGAGTAATCTGCCGGGGCGTGGCCCTAGCGAGCGTGTTAATCGCGTGCTATACTTGAAATAAACACGTTAAAGTGATGTCTCGAGCAGGCAGGTACACCTGGCGTAATCTGCCGGTGCGTGGCCCTAGCGAGCGTGTTAATCGCGTGCTATACTTGAAATAAACACGTTAAAGTGATGTCTCGCGCAGGCGGGTACACCTGGCGTAATCTGCCGGTGCGTGGCCCTAGCGAGCGTGTTAGTCGCGTGCTATACTTGAAATAAACACTTTAAAGTGATGTCTCGAGCAGGCGGGTTCACCTGGCGTAATCTGCCGGGGCGTGGCCCTAGCGAGCGTGTTAATCGCGTGCTATACTTGAAATAAACACTTTAAAGTGATGTCTCGAGCAGGCGGGTACACCTGGAGTAATCTGCCGGGGCGTGGCCCTAGCGAGTGTGTGAATCGCGTGCTGTACTTGAAATAAACACGTTAAAGTGATGTCTCGCGCAGGCGGGTACACCTGGCGTAATCTGCCGGTGCGTGGCCCTAGCGAGCGTGTTAATCGCGTGCTATACTTGAAATAAACACTTTAATGTGATGTCTCGAGCAGGCGGGTACACCTGACCTAATCTGCCGGTGCGTGGCCCTAGCGAGCGTGTTAATCGCGTGCTATACTTGAAATAAACACTTTAAAGTAATGTCTCGAGAAGGCGGGTACACCTGGCGTAATCTGCTGGTGCATGGCCCTAGCGAGCGTGTTAATCGCGTGCTATACTTGAAATAAACACGTTAAAGTGATGTCTCGCGCAGGCGGGTACACCTGGAGTGATCTGCCGGGGCGTGGCCCTAACGAGCGTGTTAATCGCGTGCTATACATGAAATAAACACGTTAAAGTGATGTCTCGAGCAGGCGGGTACACCTGGCGTAATCTGCCGGGGCGTGGCCCTAGCGAGCGTGTTAATCGCGTGCTATACTTGAAATAAACACTTTAAAGTGATGTCTCGAGCAGGCGGGTACACCTGGAGTAATCTGCCGGGGCGTGGCCCTAGCGAGTGTGTTAATCGCGTGCTGTACTTGAAATAAACACGTTAAAGTGATGTCTCGCGCAGGCGTGTACACCTGGCGTAATCTGCCGGTGCATGGCCTTAGCGAGCGTGTTAATCGCGTGCTATACTTGAAATAAACACGTTAAAGTGATGTCTCGCGCAGGCGGGTACACCTGGAGTACTCTGCCGGGGCGTGGCCCTAGCGAGCGTGTTAATCGCGTGCTATACTTGAAATAAACACTTTAAAGTGATGTCTCGAGCAGGCGGGTACACCTGGAGTAATCTGCCGGGGCGTGGCCCTAGCGAGCGTGTTAATCGCGTGCTATACATGAAATAAACACGTTAAAGTGATGTCTCGCGCAGGCGGGTACACCTGGAGTAATCTGCCGGGGCGTGGCCCTAGCGAGCGTGTTAATCGCGTGCTATACTTGAAATAAACACTTTAAAGTGATGTCTCGAGCAGGCGGGTACACCTGGAGTAATCTGCCGGGGCGTGGCCCTAGCGAGCATGTTAATCGCGTGCTATACTTGAAATAAACACGTTAAAGTGATGTCTCGCGCAGGCGGGTACACCTGGAGTAATCTGCCGGGGCGTGGCCCTAGCGAGCGTGTTAATCGCGTGCTATACATGAAATAAACACGTTAAAGTGATGTCTCGAGCAGGCGGGTACACCTGGCGTAATCTGCCGGGGCGTGGCCCTAGCGAGCGTGTTAATCGCGTGCTATACTTGAAATAAACACTTTAAAGTGATGTCTCGAGCAGGCGGGTACACCTGGAGTAATCTGCCGGGGCGTGGCCCTAGCCAGTGTGTTAATCGCGTGCGGTACTTGAAATAATCACGTTAAAGTGATGTCTCGCGCAGGCGTGTACACCTGGCGTAATCTGCCGGTGCATGGCCCTAGCGAGCGTGTTAATCGCGTGCTATACTTGAAATAAACACGTTAATGTGATGTCTCGAGCAGGCGGGTACACCTGGCGTAATCTGCCGGGGCGTGGCCCTAGCGAGCGTGTTAATCGCGTGCTATACTTGAAATAAACACTTTAAAGTCATGTCTCGAGCAGGCGGGTACACCTGGAGTAATCTGCCGGGGCGTGGCCCTAGCGAGTGTGTTAATCGCGTGCTGTACTTGAAATAAACACGTTAAAGTGATGTCTCGCGCAGGCGTGTACACCTGGCGTAATCTGCCGGTGCATGGCCCTAGCGAGCGTGTTAATCGCGTGCTATACTTGAAATAAACACGTTAAAGTGATGTCTCGCGCAGGCGGGTACACCTGGAGTAATCTGCCGGGGCGTGGCCCTAGCGAGCGTGTTAATCGCGTGCTATACTTGAAATAAACACGTTAAAGTGATGTCTCGAGCAGGCAGGTACACCTGGCGTAATCTGCCGGTGCGTGGCCCAAGCGAGCGTGTTAATCGCGTGCTATACTTGAAATAAACACGTTAAACTGATGTCTCGAGCAGGCGGGTACACCTGGCGTAATATGCTGGTGCGTGGCCCTAGCGAGCGCGTTAATCGCGTGCTATACTTGAAATAAACACGTTAAAGTGATGTCTCGCGCAGGCGGGTACACCTGGCGTAATCTGCCGGTGCGTGGCCCTAGCGAGCGTGTTAGTCGCGTGCTATACTTGAAATAAACACTTTAAAGTGATGTATCGAGCAGGCGGGTTCACCTGGCGTAATCTGCCGGGGCGTGGCCCTAGTGAGCGTGTTAATCGCGTGCTATACTTGAAATAAACACTTTAAAGTGATGTCTCGAGCAGGCGGGTACACCTGGAGTAATCTGCCGGGGCGTGGCCCTAGCGAGTGTGTGAATCGCGTGCTGTACTTGAAATAAACACTTTAAAGTGATGTCTCGAGCAGGCGGGTACACCTGGAGTAATCTGCCGGGGCGTGGCCCTAGCGAGTGTGTTAATCGCGTGCTGTACTTGAAATAAACACTTTAAAGTGATGTCTCGAGCAGGCGGGTACACCTGGCGTAATTTGCCGGTTCGTGGCCCTAGCGAGCGTGTTAATCGCGTGCTATACTTGAAATAAACACTTTAAAGTGATGTCTCGAGCAGGCGGGTACACCTGACGTAATCTGCCGGTGCGTGGCCCTAGCGAGCGTGTTAATCGCGTGCTATACTTGAAATAAACACTTTAAAGGGATGTCTCGAGCAGGCGGGTTCACCTGGCGTAATCTGCCGGGGCGTGGCCCTAGTGAGCGTGTTAATCGCGTGCTATACTTGAAATAAACACTTTAAAGTGATGTCTCGAGCAGGCGGGTACACCTGGAGTAATCTGCCGGGGCGTGGCCCTAGCGAGTGTGTGAATCGCGTGCTGTACTTGAAATAAACACTTTAAAGTGATGTCTCGAGCAGGCGGGTACACCTGGAGTAATCTGCCGGGGCGTGGCCCTAGCGAGTGTGTTAATCGCGTGCTGTACTTGAAATAAACACTTTAAAGTGATGTCTCGAGCAGGCGGGTACACCTGGCGTAATTTGCCGGTGCGTGGCCCTAGCGAGCGTGTTAATCGCGTGCTATACTTGAAATAAACACTTTAAAGTGATGTCTCGAGCAGGCGGGTACACCTGACGTAATCTGCCGGTGCGTGGCCCTAGCGAGCGTGTTAATCGCGTGCTATACTTGAAATAAACACTTTAAAGGGATGTCTCGAGCAGGCGGGTACACCTGGAGTAATCTGCCGGGGCGTGGCCCTAGCGAGTGTGTTAATCGCGTGCTGTACTTGAAATAAACACGTTAAAGTGATGTCTCGCGCAGGCGGGTACACCTGGCGTAATCTGCCGGTGCGTGGCCCTAGCGAGCGTGTTAATCGCGTGCTATACTTGAAATAAACACTTTAAAGTGGTGTCTCGAGCAGGCGGGTACACCTGGCGTAATCTGCCGGTGTATGGCCCTAGCGAGCGTGTTAATCGCGTGATATACTTGAAATAAACACGTTAAAGTGATGTCGCGCGCAGGCGGGTACACCTGGAGTAATCTGCCGGGGCGTGGCCCTAGCGAGCGTGTTAATCGCGTGCTATACTTGAAATAAACACGTTAAAGTGATGTCTCGAGCAGGCGGGTACACCTGGAGTAATCTGCCGGGGCGTGGCCCTAGCGAGCGTGCTAATCGCGTGCTATACTTGAAATAAACACTTTAATGTGATGTCTCGAGCAGGCGGGTACACCTGGCGTAATCTGCCGGGGCGTGGCCCTAGCGAGCGTGTTAATCGCGTGCTATACTTGAAATAAACACTTTAAAGTGATGTCTCGAGCAGGCGGGTACACCTGGCGTAATCTGCCGGTGTATGGCCCTAGCGAGCGTGTTAATCGCGTGATATACTTGAAATAAACACGTTAAAGTGATGTCTCGAGCAGGCGGGTACACCTGGAGTAATCTGCCGGGGCGTGGCCCTAGCGAGCGTGTTAATCGCGTGCTATACTTGAAATAAACACGTTAAAGTGATGTCTCGAGCAGGCGGGTACACCTGGAGTAATCTGCCGGGGCGTGGCCCTAGCGAGCGTGTTAATCGCGTGCTATACTTGAAATAAACACTTTAATGTGATGTCTCGAGCAGGCGGGTACACCTGGCGTAATCTGCCGGGGCGTGGCCCTAGCGAGCGTGTTAATCGCGTGCTATACTTGAAATAAACACTTTAAAGTGATGTCTCGAGCAGGCGGGTACACCTGGAGTAATCTGCCGAGGCGTGGCCTTAGCGAGTGTGTTAATCGCGTGCTGTACTTGAAATAAACACGTTAAAGTGATGTCTCGCGCAGGCGTGTACACCTGGCGTAATCTGCCGGTGCGTGGCCCTAGCGAGCGTGTTAATCGCGTGCTATACTTGAAATAAACACTTTAAAGTGATGTCTCGAGAAGGCGGGTACACCTGGCGTAATCTGCCGGTGCATGGCCCTAGCGAGCGTGTTAATCGCGTGCTATACTTGAAATAAACACGTTAAAGTGATGTCTCGCGCAGGCTGGTACACCTGGAGTAATCTGCCGGGGCGTGGCCCTAGCGAGCGTGTTAATCGCGTGCTATACATGAAATAAACACGTTAAAGTGATGTCTCGAGCAGGCGGGTACACCTGGAGTAATCTGCCGGGGCGTGGCCCTAGCGAGCGTGTTAATCGCGTGCTATACTTGAAATAAACACGTTAAAGTGATGTCTCGAGCAGGCGGGTACCCCTGGCGTAATCTGCCGGTGCGTGGCCCTAGCGAGCGTGTTAATCGCGTGCTATACTAGAAATAAACACGTTAAACTGATGTCTCGAGCAGGCGGGTACACCTGGCGTAATATGCTGGTGCGTGGCCCTAGCGAGCGCGTTAATCGCGTGCTATACTTGAAATAAACACGTTAAAGTGATGTCTCGCGCAGGCGGGTACACCTGGCGTAATCTGCCGGGGCGCGGCCCTAGCCAGCGTGTTAATCGCGTGCTGTACTTGAAATAAACACGTTAAAGTGATGTCTCGCGCAGGCGTGTACACCTGGCGTAATCTGCCGGTGCGTGGCCCTAGCGAGCGTGTTAATCGCGTGCTATACTTGAAATAAACACTTTAAAGTGATTTCTCGAGAAGGCGGGTACACCTGGCGTAATCTGCCGGTGCATGGCCCTAGCGAGCGTGTTAATCGCGTGCTATACTTGAAATAAACACGTTAAAGTGATGTCTCGCGCAGGCTGGTACACCTGGCGTAATCTGCCGGGGCGCGGCCCTAGCCAGCGTGTTAATCTCGTGCTATACTTGAAATAAACAATTTAAAGTGATGTCTCGAGCAGGCGGGTACACCTGGCGTAATCTGCCGGTGCGTGGCCCTAGCGAGCGTGTTAATCGCGTGTTATACTTGAAATAAACACTTTAAAGTGATGTCTCGAGCAGGCATGTTCACCTGGCGTAATCTGCCGGGGCGTGGCCCTAGCGAGCGTGTTAATCGCGTGCTATATTTGAAATAAACACTTTAAAGTGATGTCTCGAGCAGGCGGGTACACCTGGAGTAATCTGCCGGGGCGTGGCCCTAGCGAGTGTGCGAATCGCGTGCTGTACTTGAAATAAACACGTTAAAGTGATGTCTCGCGCAGGCGGGTACACCTGGCGTAATCTGCCGGTGCGTGGCCCTAGCGAGCGTGTTAATCGCGTGCTATACTTGAAATAAACACTTTAAAGTGATGTCTCGAGCAGGCGGGTACACCTGACGTAATCTGCCGGTGCGTGGCCCTAGCGAGCGTGTTAATCGCGTGTTATACTTGAAATAAACACTTTAAAGTGATGTCTCGAGCAGGCGGGTTCACCTGGCGTAATCTGCCGGGGCGTGGCCCTAGCGAGCGTGTTAATCGCGTGCTATACTTGAAATAAACACTTTAAAGTGATGTCTCGAGCAGGCGGGTACACCTGGAGTAATCTGCCGGGGCGTGGCCCTAGCGAGTGTGTTAGTCGCGTGCTCTACTTGAAATAAACACGTTAAAGTGATGTCTCGCGCAGGCGTGTACACCTGGCGTAATCTGCCGGTGCGTGGCCCTAGCGAGCGTGTTAATCGCGTGCTATACCTGAAATAAACACGTTAAAGTGATGTCTCGCGCAGGCGTGTACACCTGGCGTAATCTGCCGGTGCATGGCCTTAGCGAGCGTGTTAATCGCGTGCTATACTTGAAATAAACACGTTAAAGTGATGTCTCGCGCAGGCGGGTACACCTGGAGTAATCTGCCGGGGCGTGGCCCTAGCGAGCGTGTTAATCGCGTGCTATACTTGAAATAAACACGTTAAAGTGATGTCTCGCGCAGGCGGGTACACCTGGAGTAATCTGCCGGGGCGTGGCCCTAGCGAGCGTGTTAATCGCGTGCTATACTTGAAATAAACACTTTAAAGTGATGTCTCGAGCAGGCGGGTACACCTGGAGTAATCTGCCGGGGCGTGGCCCTAGCGAGCGTGTTAATCGCGTGCTATACATGAAATAAACACGTTAAAGTGATGTCTCGCGCAGGCGGGTACACCTGGAGTAATCTGCCGGGGCGTGGCCCTAGCGAGCGTGTTAATCGCGTGCTATACTTGAAATAAACACTTTAAAGTGATGTCTCGAGCAGGCGGGTACACCTGGAGTAATCTGCCGGGGCGTGGCCCTAGCGAGCATGTTAATCGCGTGCTATACTTGAAATAAACACGTTAAAGTGATGTCTCGCGCAGGCGGGTACACCTGGAGTAATCTGCCGGGGCGTGGCCCTAGCGAGCGTGTTAATCGCGTGCTATACATGAAATAAACACGTTAAAGTGATGTCTCGAGCAGGCGGGTACACCTGGCGTAATCTGCCGGGGCGTGGCCCTAGCGAGCGTGTTAATCGCGTGCTATACTTGAAATAAACACTTTAAAGTGATGTCTCGAGCAGGCGGGTACACCTGGAGTAATCTGCCGGGGCGTGGCCCTAGCCAGTGTGTTAATCGCGTGCTGTACTTGAAATAAACACGTTAAAGTGATGTCTCGCGCAGGCGTGTACACCTGGCGTAATCTGCCGGTGCATGGCCCTAGCGAGCGTGTTAATCGCGTGCTATACTTGAAATAAACACGTTAATGTGATGTCTCGAGCAGGCGGGTACACCTGGCGTAATCTGCCGGGGCGTGGCCCTAGCGAGCGTGTTAATCGCGTGCTATACTTGAAATAAACACTTTAAAGTCATGTCTCGAGCAGGCGGGTACACCTGGAGTAATCTGCCGGGGCGTGGCCCTAGGGAGTGTGTTAATCGCGTGCTGTACTTGAAATAAACACGTTAAAGTGATGTCTCGCGCAGGCGTGTACACCTGGCGTAATCTGCCGGTGCATGGCCCTAGCGAGCGTGTTAATCGCGTGCTATACTTGAAATAAACACGTTAAAGTGATGTCTCGCGCAGGCGGGTACACCTGGAGTAATCTGCCGGGGCGTGGCCCTAGCGAGCGTGTTAATCGCGTGCTATACTTGAAATAAACACGTTAAAGTGATGTCTCGAGCAGGCAGGTACACCTGGCGTAATCTGCCGGTGCGTGGCCCAAGCGAGCGTGTTAATCGCGTGCTATACTTGAAATAAACACGTTAAACTGATGTCTCGAGCAGGCGGGTACACCTGGCGTAATATGCTGGTGCGTGGCCCTAGCGAGCGCGTTAATCGCGTGCTATACTTGAAATAAACACGTTAAAGTGATGTCTCGCGCAGGCGGGTACACCTGGCGTAATCTGCCGGTGCGTGGCCCTAGCGAGCGTGTTAGTCGCGTGCTATACTTGAAATAAACACTTTAAAGTGATGTCTCGAGCAGGCGGGTTCACCTGGCGTAATCTGCCGGGGCGTGGTCCTAGTGAGCGTGTTAATCGCGTGCTATACTTGAAATAAACACTTTAAAGTGATGTCTCGAGCAGGCGGGTACACCTGGAGTAATCTGCCGGGGCGTGGCCCTAGCGAGTGTGTGAATCGCGTGCTGTACTTGAAATAAACACTTTAAAGTGATGTCTCGAGCAGGCGGGTACACCTGGAGTAATCTGCCGGGGCGTGGCCCTAGCGAGTGTGTTAATCGCGTGCTGTACTTGAAATAAACACTTTAAAGTGATGTCTCGAGCAGGCGGGTACACCTGGCGTAATTTGCCGGTGCGTGGCCCTAGCGAGCGTGTTAATCGCGTGCTATACTTGAAATAAACACTTTAAAGTGATGTCTCGAGCAGGCGGGTACACCTGACGTAATCTGCCGGTGCGTGGCCCTAGCGAGCGTGTTAATCGCGTGCTATACTTGAAATAAACACTTTAAAGGGATGTCTCGAGCAGGCGGGTTCACCTGGCGTAATCTGCCGGGGCGTGGCCCTAGTGAGCGTGTTAATCGCGTGCTATACTTGAAATAAACACTTTAAAGTGATGTCTCGAGCAGGCGGGTACACCTGGAGTAATCTGCCGGGGCGTGGCCCTAGCGAGTGTGTGAATCGCGTGCTGTACTTGAAATAAACACTTTAAAGTGATGTCTCGAGCAGGCGGGTACACCTGGAGTAATCTGCCGGGGCGTGGCCCTAGCGAGTGTGTTAATCGCGTGCTGTACTTGAAATAAACACTTTAAAGTGATGTCTCGAGCAGGCGGGTACACCTGGCGTAATTTGCCGGTGCGTGGCCCTAGCGAGCGTGTTAATCGCGTGCTATACTTGAAATAAACACTTTAAAGTGATGTCTCGAGCAGGCGGGTACACCTGACGTAATCTGCCGGTGCGTGGCCCTAGCGAGCGTGTTAATCGCGTGCTATACTTGAAATAAACACTTTAAAGGGATGTCTCGAGCAGGCGGGTACACCTGGAGTAATCTGCCGGGGCGTGGCCCTAGCGAGTGTGTTAATCGCGTGCTGTACTTGAAATAAACACGTTAAAGTGATGCCTCGCGCAGGCGGGTACACCTGGCGTAATCTGCCGGTGCGTGGCCCTAGCGAGCGTGTTAATCGCGTGCTATACTTGAAATAAACACTTTAAAGTGGTGTCTCGAGCAGGCGGGTACACCTGGCGTAATCTGCCGGTGTATGGCCCTAGCGAGCGTGTTAATCGCGTGATATACTTGAAATAAACACGTTAAAGTGATGTCGCGCGCAGGCGGGTACACCTGGAGTAATCTGCCGGGGCGTGGCCCTAGCGAGCGTGTTAATCGCGTGCTATACTTGAAATAAACACGTTAAAGTGATGTCTCGAGCAGGCGGGTACACCTGGAGTAATCTGCCGGGGCGTGGCCCTAGCGAGCGTGTTAATCGCGTGCTATACTTGAAATAAACACTTTAATGTGATGTCTCGAGCAGGCGGGTACACCTGGCGTAATCTGCCGGGGCGTGGCCCTAGCGAGCGTGTTAATCGCGTGCTATACTTGAAATAAACACTTTAAAGTGATGTCTCGAGCAGGCGGGTACACCTGGCGTAATCTGCCGGTGTATGGCCCTAGCGAGCGTGTTAATCGCGTGATATACTTGAAATAAACACGTTAAAGTGATGTCTCGAGCAGGCGGGTACACCTGGAGTAATCTGCCGGGGCGTGGCCCTAGCGAGCGTGTTAATCGCGTGCTATACTTGAAATAAACACGTTAAAGTGATGTCTCGAGCAGGCGGGTACACCTGGAGTAATCTGCCGGGGCGTGGCCCTAGCGAGCGTGTTAATCGCGTGCTATACTTGAAATAAACACTTTAATGTGATGTCTCGAGCAGGCGGGTACACCTGGCGTAATCTGCCGGGGCGTGGCCCTAGCGAGCGTGTTAATCGCGTGCTATACTTGAAATAAACACTTTAAAGTGATGTCTCGAGCAGGCGGGTACACCTGGAGTAATCTGCCGAGGCGTGGCCTTAGCGAGTGTGTTAATCGCGTGCTGTACTTGAAATAAACACGTTAAAGTGATGTCTCGCGCAGGCGTGTACGCCTGGCGTAATCTGCCGGTGCGTGGCCCTAGCGAGCGTGTTAATCGCGTGCTATACTTGAAATAAACACTTTAAAGTGATGTCTCGAGAAGGCGGGTACACCTGGCGTAATCTGCCGGTGCAGGGCCCTAGCGAGCGTGTTAATCGCGTGCTATACTTGAAATAAACACGTTAAAGTGATGTCTCGCGCAGGCTGGTACACCTGGAGTAATCTGCCGGGGCGTGGCCCTAGCGAGCGTGTTAATCGCGTGCTATACATGAAATAAACACGTTAAAGTGATGTCTCGAGCAGGCGGGTACACCTGGAGTAATCTGCCGGGGCGTGGCCCTAGCGAGCGTGTTAATCGCGTGCTATACTTGAAATAAACACGTTAAAGTGATGTCTCGAGCAGGCGGGTACCCCTGGCGTAATCTGCCGGTGCGTGGCCCTAGCGAGCGTGTTAATCGCGTGCTATACTAGAAATAAACACGTTAAAGTGATGTCTCGCGCAGGCGGGTACACCTGGAGTAATCTGCCGGGGCGTGGCCCTAACGAGCGTGTTAATCGCGTGCTATACATGAAATAAACACGTTAAAGTGATGTCTCGAGCAGGCGGGTACACCTGGCGTAATCTGCCGGGGCGTGGCCCTAGCGAGCGTGTTAATCGCGTGCTATACTTGAAATAAACACTTTAAAGTGATGTCTCGAGCAGGCGGGTACACCTGGAGTAATCTGCCGGGGCGTGGCCCTAGCGAGTGTGTTAATCGCGTGCTGTACTTGAAATAACCACGTTAAAGTGATGTCTCGCGCAGGCGTGTACACCTGGCGTAATCTGCCGGTGCATGGCCCTAGCGAGCGTGTTAATCGCGTGCTATACTTGAAATAAACACGTTAAAGTGATGTCTCGCGCAGGCGGGTACACCTGGAGTAATCTGCCGGGGCGTGGCCCTAGCGAGCGTGTTAATCGCGTGCTATACTTGAAATAAACACTTTAAAGTGATGTCTCGAGCAGGCGGGTACACCTGGAGTAATCTGCCGGGGCGTGACCCTAGCGAGTGTGTTAATCGCGTGCTGTACTTGAAATAAACACGTTAAAGTGATGTCTCGCGCAGGCGTGTACACCTGGCGTAATCTGCCGGTGCATGGCCCTAGCGAGCGTTTTAATCGCGTGCTATACTTGAAATAAACACGTTAATGTGATGTCTCGAGCAGGCGGGTACACCTGGCGTAATCTGCCGGGGCGTGGCCCTAGCGAGCGTGTTAATCGCGTGCTATACTTGAAATAAACACTTTAAAGTGATGTCTCGAGCAGGCGGGTACACCTGGAGTAATCTGCCGGGGCGTGGCCCTAGCGAGTGTGTGAATCGCGTGCTGTACTTGAAATAAACACGTTAAAGTGATGTCTCGCGCAGGCGGGTACACCTGGCGTAATCTGCCGGTGCGTGGCCCTAGCGAGCGTGTTAATCGCGTGCTATACTTGAAATAAACACTTTAATGTGATGTCTCGAGCAGGCGGGTACACCTGACCTAATCTGCCGGTGCGTGGCCCTAGCGAGCGTGTTAATCGCGTGCTATACTTGAAATAAACACTTTAAAGTGATGTCTCGAGCAGGCGGGTTCACCTGGCGTAATCTGCCGGGGCGTGGCCCTAGCGAGCGTGTTAATCGCGTGCTATACTTGAAATAAACACTTTAAAGTGATGTCTCGAGCAGGCGGGTACACCTGGAGTAATCTGCCGGGGCGTGGCCCTAGCGAGTGTGTTAGTCGCGTGCTCTACTTGAAATAAACACGTTAAAGTGATGTCTCGCGCAGGCGTGTACACCTGGCGTAATCTGCCGGTGCGTGGCCCTAGCGAGCGTGTTAATCGCGTGCTATACCTGAAATAAACACTTTAAAGTAATGTCTCGAGAAGGCGGGTACACCTGGCGTAATCTGCTGGTGCATGGCCCTAGCGAGCGTGTTAATCGCGTGCTATACTTGAAATAAACACGTTAAAGTGATGTCTCGCGCAGGCGGGTACACCTGGAGTAATCTGCCGGGGCGTGGCCCTAACGAGCGTGTTAATCGCGTGCTATACATGAAATAAACACGTTAAAGTGATGTCTCGAGCAGGCGGGTACACCTGGCGTAATCTGCCGGGGCGTGGCCCTAGCGAGCGTGTTAATCGCGTGCTATACTTGAAATAAACACTTTAAAGTGATGTCTCGAGCAGGCGGGTACACCTGGAGTAATCTGCCGGGGCGTGGCCCTAGCGAGTGTGTTAATCGCGTGCTGTACTTGAAATAACCACGTTAAAGTGATGTCTCGCGCAGGCGTGTACACCTGGCGTAATCTGCCGGTGCATGGCCCTAGCGAGCGTGTTAATCGCGTGCTATACTTGAAATAAACACGTTAAAGTGATGTCTCGCGCAGGCGGGTACACCTGGCGTAATATGCTGGTGCGTGGCCCTAGCGAGCGCGTTAATCGCGTGCTATACTTGAAATAAACACGTTAAAGTGATGTCTCGCGCAGGCGGGTACACCTGGCGTAATCTGCCGGTGCGTGGCCCTAGCGAGCGTGTTAGTCGCGTGCTATACTTGAAATAAACACTTTAAAGTGATGTCTCGAGCAGGCGGGTTCACCTGGCGTAATCTGCCGGGGCGTGGCCCTAGCGAGCGTGTTAATCGCGTGCTATACTTGAAATAAACACTTTAAAGTGATGTCTCGAGCAGGCGGGTACACCTGGAGTAATCTGCCGGGGCGTGGCCCTAGCGAGTGTGTGAATCGCGTGCTGTACTTGAAATAAACACGTTAAAGTGATGTCTCGCGCAGGCGGGTACACCTGGCGTAATCTGCCGGTGCGTGGCCCTAGCGAGCGTGTTAATCGCGTGCTATACTTGAAATAAACACTTTAATGTGATGTCTCGAGCAGGCGGGTACACCTGACCTAATCTGCCGGTGCGTGGCCCTAGCGAGCGTGTTAATCGCGTGCTATACTTGAAATAAACACTTTAAAGTGATGTCTCGAGCAGGCGGGTTCACCTGGCGTAATCTGCCGGGGCGCGGCCCTAGCGAGCGTGTTAATCGCGTGCTATACTTGAAATAAACACTTTAAAGTGATGTCTCGAGCAGGCGGGTACACCTGCAGTAATATGCCGGGGCGTGGCCCTAGCGAGTGTGTTAATCGCGTGCTGTACTTGAAATAAACACGTTAAAGTGATGTCTCGCGCAGGCGGGTACTCCTGGCGTAATCTGCCGGTGCGTGGCCCTAGCGAGCGTGTTAATCGCGTGCTATACTTGAAATAAACACTTTAAAGTGATGTCTCGAGCAGGCGGGTACACCTGGCGTAATCTGCCGGTGTATGGCCCTAGCGAGCGTGTTAATCGCGTGCTATACTTGAAATAAACACGTTAAAGTGATGTCTCGCGCAGGCGGGTACACCTGGAGTAATCTGCCGGGGCGTGGCCCTAGCGAGCGTGTTAATCGCGTGCTATACTTGAAATAAACACGTTAAAGTGATGTCTCGCGCAGGCGGGTACACCTGGAGTAATCTGCCGGGGCGTGGCCATGGCGAGCGTGTTAATCGCGTCCTATACTTGAAATAAACACTTTAAAGTGATGTCTCGAGCAGGCGGGTACACCTGGAGTAACCTGCCGGGGCGTGGCCCTAGCGAGCGTGTTAATCGCGTGCTATACTTGAAATAAACACTTTAAAGTGATGTCTCGAGCAGGCGGGTACACCTGGAGTAATCTGCCAGGGCGTGGCCCTAGCGAGCGTGTGAATCGCGTGCTGTACTTGAAATAAACACGTTAAAGTGATGTCTCGCGCAGGCGGGTACACCTGGCGTAATCTGCCGGTGCGTGGCAATAGCGAGCGTGTTAATCGCGTCCTATACTTGAAATAAACACTTTAAAGTGATGTCTCGCGCAGGCGGGTACACCTCGAGTAATCTGCCGGGGCGTGGCCCTAGCGAGCGTGTTAATCGCGTGCTATACTTGAAATAAACACGTTAAAGTGATGTCTCGCGCAGGCGGGTACACCTGGAGTAATCTGCCGGGGCGTGGCCCTAGCGAGCGTGTTAATCGCGTGCTATAATTGAAATAAACACTTTAAAGTGATGTCTCGAGCAGGCGGGTTCACCTGGCGTAATCTGCCGGGGCGCGGCCCTAGCGAGCGTGTTAATCGCGTGCTATACTTGAAATAAACACTTTAAAGTGATGTCTCGAGCAGGCGGGTACACCTGCAGTAATCTGCCGGGGCGTGGCCCTAGCGAGCGTGTTAATCGCGTGCTATACTTGAAATAAACACGTTAAAGTGATGTCTCGCGCAGGCGGGTACACCTGGAGTAATCTGCCGGGGCGTGGCCTTAGCGAGCGTGTTAATCGCGTGCTATACTTGAAATAAACACTTTAAAGTGATGTCTCGAGCAGGCGGGTACACCTGGAGTAATCTGCCGGGGCGTGGCCCTAGCGAGCGTGTTAATCGCGTGCTATACATGAAATAAACACGTTAAAGTGATGTCTCGCGCAGGCGGGTACACCTGGAGTAATCTGCCGGGGCGTGGCCCTAGCGAGCGTGTTAATCGCGTGCTATACTTGAAATAAACACATTAAAGTGATGTCTCGAGCAGGCGGGTACACCTGGAGTAATCTGCCGGGGCGTGGCCCTAGCGAGCATGTTAATCGCGTGCTATACTTGAAATAAACACGTTAAAGTGATGTCTCGCGCAGGCGGGTACACCTGGAGTAATCTGCCGGGGCGTGGCCCTAGCGAGCGTGTTAATCGCATGCTATACATGAAATAAACACGTTAAAGTGATGTCTCGAGCAGGCGGGTACACCTGGCGTAATCTGCCGGGGCGTGGCCCTAGCGAGCGTGTTAATCGCGTGCTATACTTGAAATAAACACTTTAAAGTGATGTCTCGAGCAGGCGGGTACACCTGGAGTAATCTGCCGGGGCGTGGCCCTAGCCAGTGTGTTAATCGCGTGCTGTACTTGAAATAAACACGTTAAAGTGATGTCTCGCGCAGGCGTGTACACCTGGCGTAATCTGCCGGTGCATGGCCCTAGCGAGCGTGTTAATCGCGTGCTATACTTGAAATAAACACGTAATTGTGATGTCTCGAGCAGGCGGGTACACCTGGCGTAATCTGCCGGGGCGTGGCCCTAGCGAGCGTGTTAATCGCGTGCTATACTTGAAATAAACACTTTAAAGTCATGTCTCGAGCAGGCGGGTACACCTGGAGTAATCTGCCGGGGCGTGGCCCTAGCGAGTGTGTTAATCGCGTGCTGTACTTGAAATAAACACGTTAAAGTGATGTCTCGCGCAGGCGTGTACACCTGGCGTAATCTGCCGGTGCATGGCCCTAGCGAGCGTGTTAATCGCGTGCTATACTTGAAATAAACACGTTAAAGTGATGTCTCGCGCAGGCGGGTACACCTGGAGTAATCTGCCGGGGCGTGGCCCTAGCGAGCGTGTTAATCGCGTGCTATACTTGAAATAAACACGTTAAAGTGATGTCTCGAGCAGGCAGGTACACCTGGCGTAATCTGCCGGTGCGTGGCCCAAGCGAGCGTGTTAATCGCGTGCTATACTTGAAATAAACACGTTAAACTGATGTCTCGAGCAGGCGGGTACACCTGGCGTAATATGCTGGTGCGTGGCCCTAGCGAGCGCGTTAATCGCGTGCTATACTTGAAATAAACACGTTAAAGTGATGTCTCGCGCAGGCGGGTACACCTGGCGTAATCTGCCGGTGCGTGGCCCTAGCGAGCGTGTTAGTCGCGTGCTATACTTGAAATAAACACTTTAAAGTGATGTCTCGAGCAGGCGGGTTCACCTGGCGTAATCTGCCGGGGCGTGGTCCTAGTGAGCGTGTTATTCGCGTGCTATACTTGAAATAAACACTTTGAAGTGATGTCTCGAGCAGGCGGGTACACCTGGAGTAATCTGCCGGGGCGTGGCCCTAGCGAGTGTGTGAATCGCGTGCTGTACTTGAAATAAACACTTTAAAGTGATGTCTCGAGCAGGCGGGTACACCTGGAGTAATCTGCCGGGGCGTGGCCCTAGCGAGTGTGTTAATCGCGTGCTGTACTTGAAATAAACACTTTAAAGTGATGTCTCGAGCAGGCGGGTACACCTGGCGTAATTTGCCGGTGCGTGGCCCTAGCGAGCGTGTTAATCGCGTGCTATACTTGAAATAAACACTTTAAAGTGATGTCTCGAGCAGGCGGGTACACCTGACGTAATCTGCCGGTGCGTGGCCCTAGCGAGCGTGTTAATCGCGTGCTATACTTGAAATAAACACTTTAAAGGGATGTCTCGAGCAGGCGGGTTCACCTGGCGTAATCTGCCGGGGCGTGGCCCTAGTGAGCGTGTTAATCGCGTGCTATACTTGAAATAAACACTTTAAAGTGATGTCTCGAGCAGGCGGGTACACCTGGAGTAATCTGCCGGGGCGTGGCCCTAGCGAGTGTGTGAATCGCGTGCTGTACTTGAAATAAACACTTTAAAGTGATGTCTCGAGCAGGCGGGTACACCTGGAGTAATCTGCCGGGGCGTGGCCCTAGCGAGTGTGTTAATCGCGTGCTGTACTTGAAATAAACACTTTAAAGTGATGTCTCGAGCAGGCGGGTACACCTGGCGTAATTTGCCGGTGCGTGGCCCTAGCGAGCGTGTTAATCGCGTGCTATACTTGAAATAAACACTTTAAA
This sequence comes from Amblyomma americanum, assembly GCF_052857255.1. Lineage (NCBI taxonomy): Eukaryota > Metazoa > Arthropoda > Arachnida > Ixodida > Ixodidae > Amblyomma > Amblyomma americanum. The sequence continues at coordinate 750,089 of NW_027526504.1, read as the reverse complement.
GTGATGTCTCGAGCAGGCGGGTACACCTGACGTAATCTGCCGGTGCGTGGCCCTAGCGAGCGTGTTAATCGCGTGCTATACTTGAAATAAACACTTTAAAGGGATGTCTCGAGCAGGCGGGTACACCTGGAGTAATCTGCCGGGGCGTGGCCCTAGCGAGTGTGTTAATCGCGTGCTGTACTTGAAATAAACACGTTAAAGTGATGTCTCGCGCAGGCGGGTACACCTGGCGTAATCTGCCGGTGCGTGGCCCTAGCGAGCGTGTTAATCGCGTGCTATACTTGAAATAAACACTTTAAAGTGGTGTCTCGAGCAGGCGGGTACACCTGGCGTAATCTGCCGGTGCTATGGCCCTAGCGAGCGTGTTAATCGCGTGATATACTTGAAATAAACACGTTAAAGTGATGTCGCGCGCAGGCGGGTAACCTGGAGTAATCTGCCGGGGCGTGGCCCTAGCGAGCGTGTTAATCGCGTGCTATACTTGAAATAAACACGTTAAAGTGATGTCTCGAGCAGGCGGGTACACCTGGAGTAATCTGCCGGGGCGTGGCCCTAGCGAGCGTGTTAATCGCGTGCTATACTTGAAATAAACACTTTAATGTGATGTCTCGAGCAGGCGGGTACACCTGGCGTAATCTGCCGGGGCGTGGCCCTAGCGAGCGTGTTAATCGCGTGCTATACTTGAAATAAACACTTTAAAGTGATGTCTCGAGCAGGCGGGTACACCTGGCGTAATCTGCCGGTGTATGGCCCTAGCGAGCGTGTTAATCGCGTGATATACTTGAAATAAACACGTTAAAGTGATGTCTCGAGCAGGCGGGTACACCTGGAGTAATCTGCCGGGGCGTGGCCCTAGCGAGCGTGTTAATCGCGTGCTATACTTGAAATAAACACGTTAAAGTGATGTCTCGAGCAGGCGGGTACACCTGGAGTAATCTGCCGGGGCGTGGCCCTAGCGAGCGTGTTAATCGCGTGCTATACTTGAAATAAACACTTTAATGTGATGTCTCGAGCAGGCGGGTACACCTGGCGTAATCTGCCGGGGCGTGGCCCTAGCGAGCGTGTTAATCGCGTGCTATACTTGAAATAAACACTTTACAGTGATGTCTCGAGCAGGCGGGTACACCTGGAGTAATCTGCCGAGGCGTGGCCCTTAGCGAGTGTGTTAATCGCGTGCTGTACTTGAAATAAACACGTTAAAGTGATGTCTCGCGCAGGCGTGTACACCTGGCGTAATCTGCCGGTGCGTGGCCCTAGCGAGCGTGTTAATCGCGTGCTATACTTGAAATAAACACTTTAAAGTGATGTCTCGAGAAGGCGGGTACACCTGGCGTAATCTGCCGGTGCATGGCCCTAGCGAGCGTGTTAATCGCGTGCTATACTTGAAATAAACACGTTAAAGTGATGTCTCGCGCAGGCTGGTACACCTGGAGTAATCTGGCGGGGCGTGGCCCTAGCGAGCGTGTTAATCGCGTGCTATACATGAAATAAACACGTTAAAGTGATGTCTCGAGCAGGCGGGTACACCTGGAGTAATCTGCCGGGGCGTGGCCCTAGCGAGCGTGTTAATCGCGTGCTATACTTGAAATAAACACGTTAAAGTGATGTCTCGAGCAGGCGGTACCCCTGGCGTAATCTGCCGGTGCGTGGCCCTAGCGAGCGTGTTAATCGCGTGCTATACTAGAAATAAACACGTTAAACTGATGTCTCGAGCAGGCGGGTACACCTGGCGTAATATGCTGGTGCGTGGCCCTAGCGAGCACGTTAATCGCGTGCTATACATGAAATAAACACGTTAAAGTGATGTCTCGCGCAGGCGGGTACACCTGGCGTAATCTGCCGGGGCGCGGCCCTAGCCAGCGTGTTAATCGCGTGCTGTACTTGAAATAAACACGTTAAAGTGATGTCTCGCGCAGGCGTGTACACCTGGCGTAATCTGCCGGTGCGTGGCCCTAGCGAGCGTGTTAATCGCGTGCTATACTTGAAATAAACACTTTAAAGTGATTTCTCGAGAAGCGGGTACACCCTGGCGTAATCTGCCGGTGCATGGCCCTAGCGAGCGTGTTAATCGCGTGCTATACTTGAAATAAACACGTTAAAGTGATGTCTCGCGCAGGCTGGTACACCTGGCGTAATCTGCCGGGGCGCGGCCCTAGCCAGCGTGTTAATCTCGTGCTATACTTGAAATAAACAATTTAAAGTGATGTCTCGAGCAGGCGGGTACACCTGGCGTAATCTGCCGGTGCGTGGCCCTAGCGAGCGTGTTAATCGCGTGTTATACTTGAAATAAACACTTAAAGTGATGTCTCGAGCAGGCGGGTTCACCTGGCGTAATCTGCCGGGGCGTGGCCCTAGCGAGCGTGTTAATCGCGTGCTATATTGAAATAAACACTTTAAAGTGATGTCTCGAGCAGGCGGGTACACCTGGAGTAATCTGCCGGGGCGTGGCCCTAGCGAGTGTGCGAATCGCGTGCTGTACTTGAAATAAACACGTTAAAGTGATGTCTCGCGCAGGCGGGTAACACCTGGCGTAATCTGCCGGTGTGTGGCCCTAGCGAGCGTGTTAATCGCGTGCTATACTTGAAATAAACACTTTAAAGTGATGTCTCGAGCAGGCGGGTACACCTGACGTAATCTGCCGGTGCGTGGCCCTAGCGAGCGTGTTAATCGCGTGTTATACTTGAAATAAACACTTTAAAGTGATGTCTCGAGCAGGCGGGTTCACCTGCGTAATCTGCCGGGCGTGGCCCTAGCGAGCGTGTTAATCGCGTGCTATACTTGAAATAAACACTTTAAAGTGATGTCTCGAGCAGGCGGGTACACCTGGAGTAATCTGCCGGGGCGTGGCCCTAGCGAGTGTGTTAGTCGCGTGCTCTACTTGAAATAAACACGTTAAAGTGATGTCTCGCGCAGGCGTGTACACCTGGCGTAATCTGCCGGTGCGTGGCCCTAGCGAGCGTGTTAATCGCGTGCTATACCTGAAATAAACACTTTAAAGTAATGTCTCGAGAAGGCGGGTACACCTGGCGTAATCTGCTGGTGCATGGCCCTAGCGAGCGTGTTAATCGCGTGCTATACTTGAAATAAACACGTTAAAGTGATGTCTCGCGCAGGCGGGTACACCTGGAGTAATGTGCCGGGGCGTGGCCCTAACGAGCGTGTTAATCGCGTGCTATACATGAAATAAACACGTTAAAGTGATGTCTCGAGCAGGCGGGTACACCTGGCGTAATCTGCCGGGGCGTGGCCCTAGCGAGCGTGTTAATCGCGTGCTATACTTGAAATAAACACTTTAAAGTGATGTCTCGAGCAGGCGGGTACACCTGGAGTAATCTGCCGGGGCGTGGCCCTAGCGAGTGTGTTAATCGCGTGCTGTACTTGAAATAACGACGTTAAAGTGATGTCTCGCGCAGGCGTGTACACCTGGCGTAATCTGCCGGTGCATGGCCCTAGCGAGCGTGTTATCGCGTGCTATACTTGAAATAAACACGTTAAAGTGATGTCTCGCGCAGGCGGGTACACCTGGAGTAATCTGCCGGGGGCGTGGCCCTAGCGAGCGTGTTAATCGCGTGCTATACTTGAAATAAACACTTTAAAGTGATGTCTCGAGCAGGCGGGTACACCTGGAGTAATCTGCCGGGGCGTGACCCTAGCGAGTGTGTTAATCGCGTGCTGTACTTGAAATAAACACGTTAAAGTGATGTCTCGCGCAGGCGTGTACACCTGGCGTAATCTGCCGGTGCATGGCCCTAGCGAGCGTTTTAATCGCGTGCTATACTTGAAATAAACACGTTAATGTGATGTCCTCGAGCAGGCGGGTACACCTGGCGTAATCTGCCGGGGCGTGGCCCTAGCGAGCGTGTTAATCGGCGTGCTATACTTGAAATAAACACTTTAAAGTCATGTCTCGAGCAGGCGGGTACACCTGGAGTAATCTGCCGGGGCGTGGCCCTAGCGAGTGTGTTAATCGCGTGCTGTACTTGAAATAAACACGTTAAACTGATGTCTCGAGCAGGCGGGTACACCTGGCGTAATATGCTGGTGCGTGGCCCTAGCGAGCGCGTTAATCGCGTGCTATACTTGAAATAAACACGTTAAAGTGATGTCTCGCGCAGGCGGGTACACCTGGCGTAATCTGCCGGTGCGTGGCCCTAGCGAGCGTGTTAGTCGCGTGCTATACTTGAAATAAACACTTTAAAGTGATGTCTCGAGCAGGCGGGTTCACCTGGCGTAATCTGCCGGGGCGTGGCCCTAGCGAGCGTGTTAATCGCGTGCTATACTTGAAATAAACACTTTAAAGTGATGTCTCGAGCAGGCGGGTACACCTGGAGTAATCTGCCGGGGCGTGGCCCTAGCGAGTGTGTGAATCGCGTGCTGTACTTGAAATAAACACGTTAAAGTGATGTCTCGCGCAGGCGGGTACAACCTGGCGTAATCTGCCGGTGCGTGGCCCTAGCGAGCGTGTTAATCGCGTGCTATACCTTGAAATAAACACTTTAATGTGATGTCTCGAGCAGGCGGGTACACCTGACCTAATCTGCCGGTGCGTGGCCCTAGCGAGCGTGTTAATCGCGTGCTATACTTGAAATAAACACTTTAAAGTGATGTCTCGAGCAGGCGGGTACACCTGGAGTAATCTGCCGGGGCGTGGCCCTAGCGAGTGTGTTAGTCGCGTGCTCTACTTGAAATAAACACGTTAAAGTGATGTCTCGCGCAGGCGTGTACACCTGGCGTAATCTGCCGGTGCGTGGCCCTAGCGAGCGTGTTAATCGCGTGCTATACCTGAAATAAACACTTTAAAGTAATGTCTCGAGAAGGCGGGTACACCTGGCGTAATCTGCTGGTGCATGGCCCTAGCGAGCGTGTTAATCGCGTGCTATACTTGAAATAAACACGTTAAAGTGATGTCTCGCGCAGGCGGGTACACCTGGAGTAATCTGCCGGGGCGTGGCCCTAACGAGCGTGTTAATCGCGTGCTATACATGAAATAAACACGTTAAAGTGATGTCTCGAGCAGGCGGGTACACCTGGCGTAATCTGCCGGGGCGTGGCCCTAGCGAGCGTGTTAATCGCGTGCTATACTTGAAATAAACACTTTAAAGTGATGTCTCGAGCAGGCGGGTACACCTGGAGTAATCTGCCGGGGCGTGGCCCTAGCGAGTGTGTTAATCGCGTGCTGTACTTGAAATAACCACGTTAAAGTGATGTCTCGCGCAGGCGTGTACACCTGGCGTAATCTGCCGGTGCATGGCCCTAGCGAGCGTGTTAATCGCGTGCTATACTTGAAATAAACACGTTAAAGTGATGTCTCGCGCAGGCGGGTACACCTGGAGTAATCTGCCGGGGCGTGGCCCTAGCGAGCGTGTTAATCGCGTGCTATACTTGAAATAAACACTTTAAAGTGATGTCTCGAGCAGGCGGGTACACCTGGAGTAATCTGCCGGGGCGTGACCCTAGCGAGTGTGTTAATCGCGTGCTGTACTTGAAATAAACACGTTAAAGTGATGTCTCGCGCAGGCGTGTACACCTGGCGTAATCTGCCGGTGCATGGCCCTAGCGAGCGTTTTAATCGCGTGCTATACTTGAAATAAACACGTTAATGTGATGTCTCGAGCAGGCGGGTACACCTGGCGTAATCTGCCGGGGCGTGGCCCTAGCGAGCGTGTTAATCGCGTGCTATACTTGAAATAAACACTTTAAAGTCATGTCTCGAGCAGGCGGGTACACCTGGAGTAATCTGCCGGGGCGTGGCCCTAGCGAGTGTGTTAATCGCGTGCTGTACTTGAAATAAACACGTTAAACTGATGTCTCGAGCAGGCGGGTACACCTGGCGTAATATGCTGGTGCGTGGCCCTAGCGAGCGCGTTAATCGCGTGCTATACTTGAAATAAACACGTTAAAGTGATGTCTCGCGCAGGCGGGTACACCTGGCGTAATCTGCCGGTGCGTGGCCCTAGCGAGCGTGTTAGTCGCGTGCCATACTTGAAATAAACACTTTAAAGTGATGTCTCGAGCAGGCGGGTTCACCTGGCGTAATCTGCCGGGGCGTGGCCCTAGCGAGCGTGTTAATCGCGTGCTATACTTGAAATAAACACTTTAAAGTGATGTCTCGAGCAGGCGGGTACACCTGGAGTAATCTGCCGGGGCGTGGCCCTAGCGAGTGTGTGAATCGCGTGCTGTACTTGAAATAAACACGTTAAAGTGATGTCTCGCGCAGGCGGGTACACCTGGCGTAATCTGCCGGTGCGTGGCCCTAGCGAGCGTGTTAATCGCGTGCTATACTTGAAATAAACACTTTAATGTGATGTCTCGAGCAGGCGGGTACACCTGACCTAATCTGCCGGTGCGTGGCCCTAGCGAGCGTGTTAATCGCGTGCTATACTTGAAATAAACACTTTAAAGTGATGTCTCGAGCAGGCGGGTTCACCTGGCGTAATCTGCCGGGGCGCGGCCCTAGCGAGCGTGTTAATCGCGTGCTATACTTGAAATAAACACTTTAAAGTGATGTCTCGAGCAGGCGGGTACACCTGCAGTAATATGCCGGGGCGTGGCCCTAGCGAGTGTGTTAATCGCGTGCTGTACTTGAAATAAACACGTTAAAGTGATGTCTCGCGCAGGCGGGTACTCCTGGCGTAATCTGCCGGTGCGTGGCCCTAGCGAGCGTGTTAATCGCGTGCTATACTTGAAATAAACACTTTAAAGTGATGTCTCGAGCAGGCGGGTACACCTGGCGTAATCTGCCGGTGTATGGCCCTAGCGAGCGTGTTAATCGCGTGCTATACTTGAAATAAACACGTTAAAGTGATGTCTCGCGCAGGCGGGTAAACCTGGAGTAATCTGCCGGGGCGTGGCCCTAGCGAGCGTGTTAATCGCGTGCTATACTTGAAATAAACACGTTAAAGTGATGTCTCGCGCAGGCGGGTACACCTGGAGTAATCTGCCGGGGCGTGGCCATGGCGAGCGTGTTAATCGCGTCCTATACTTGAAATAAACACTTTAAAGTGATGTCTCGAGCAGGCGGGTACACCTGGAGTAACCTGCCGGGGCGTGGCCCTAGCGAGCGTGTTAATCGCGTGCTATACTTGAAATAAACACTTTAAAGTGATGTCTCGAGCAGGCGGGTACACCTGGAGTAATCTGCCGGGGCGTGGCCCTAGCGAGCGTGTGAATCGCGTGCTGTACTTGAAATAAACACGTTAAAGTGATGTCTCGCGCAGGCGGGTACACCTGGCGTAATCTGCCGGTGCGTGGCAATAGCGAGCGTGTTAATCGCGTCCTATACTTGAAATAAACACTTTAAAGTGATGTCTCGCGCAGGCGGGTACACCTCGAGTAATCTGCCGGGGCGTGGCCCTAGCGAGCGTGTTAATCGCGTGCTATACTTGAAATAAACACGTTAAAGTGATGTCTCGCGCAGGCGGGTACACCTGGAGTAATCTGCCGGGGCGCGGCCCTAGCGAGCGTGTTAATCGCGTGCTATACTTGAAATAAACACTTTAAAGTGATGTCTCGAGCAGGCGGGTTCACCTGGCGTAATCTGCCGGGGCGCGGCCCTAGCGAGCGTGTTAATCGCGTGCTATACTTGAAATAAACACTTTAAAGTGATGTCTCGAGCAGGCGGGTACACCTGCAGTAATATGCCGGGGCGTGGCCCTAGCGAGTGTGTTAATCGCGTGCTGTACTTGAAATAAACACGTTAAAGTGATGTCTCGCGCAGGCGGGTACTCCTGGCGTAATCTAACGGTGCGTGGCCCTAGCGAGCGTGTTAATCGCGTGCTATACTTGAAATAAACACTTTAAAGTGATGTCTCGAGCAGGCGGGTACACCTGGCGTAATCTGCCGGTGTATAACCCTAGCGAGCGTGTTAATCGCGTGCTATACTTGAAATAAACACGTTAAAGTGATGTCTCGCGCAGGCGGGTACACCTGGAGTAATCTGCCGGGGCGTGGCCCTAGCGAGCGTGTTAATCGCGTGCTATACTTGAAATAAACACGTTAAAGTGATGTCTCGCGCAGGCGGGTACACCTGGAGTAATCTGCCGGGGCGTGGCCATGGCGAGCGTGTTAATCGCGTCCTATACTTGAAATAAACACTTTAAAGTGATGTCTCGAGCAGGCGGGTACACCTGGAGTAATCTGCCGGGGCGTGGCCCTAGCGAGCGTGTTAATCGCGTGCTATACTTGAAATAAACACTTTAAAGTGATGTCTCGAGCAGGCGGGTACACCTGGAGTAATCTGCCGGGGCGTGGCCCTAGCGAGTGTGTGAATCGCGTGCTGTACTTGAAATAAACACGTTAAAGTGATGTCTCGCGCAGGCGGGTACACCTGGAGTAATCTGCCGGGGCGTGGCCCTAGCGAGCGTGTTAATCGCGTCCTATACTTGAAATAAACACTTTAAAGTGATGTCTCGCGCAGGCGGGTACACCTGGAGTAATCTGCCGGGGCGTGGCCCTAGCGAGCGTGTTAATCGCGTGCTATACTTGAAATAAACACGTTAAAGTGATGTCTCGCGCAGGCGGGTACACCTGGAGTAATCTGCCGGGGCGTGGCCCTAGCGAGCGTGTTAATCGCGTGCTATACTTGAAATAAACACTTTAAAATGATGTCTCGAGCAGGCGGGTACACGTGGAGTAATCTGCCGGGGCGTGGCCCTAGCGAGTGTGTGAATCGCGTGCTGTACTTGAAATAAACACGTTAAAGTGATGTCTCGCGCAGGCGGGTACACCTGGCGTAATCTGCCGGTGCGTGTCCCTAGCGAGCGTGTTAATCGCGTGCTATACTTGAAATAAACACTTTAATGTGATGTCTCGAGCAGGCGGGTACACCTGACCTAATCTGCCGGTGCGTGGCCCTAGCGAGCGTGTTAATCGCGTGCTATACTTGAAATAAACACTTTAAAGTGATGTCTCGAGCAGGCGGGTTCACCTGGCGTAATCTGCCGGGGCGCGGCCCTAGCGAGCGTGTTAATCGCGTGCTATACTTGAAATAAACACTTTAAAGTGATGTCTCGAGCAGGCGGGTACACCTGCAGTAATATGCCGGGGCGTGGCCCTAGCGAGTGTGTTAATCGCGTGCTGTACTTGAAATAAACACGTTAAAGTGATGTCTCGCGCAGGCGGGTACTCCTGGCGTAATCTGCCGGTGCGTGGCCCTAGCGAGCGTGTTAATCGCGTGCTATACTTGAAATAAACACTTTAAAGTGATGTCTCGAGCAGGCGGGTACACCTGGCGTAATCTGCCGGTGTATGGCCCTAGCGAGCGTGTTAATCGCGTGCTATACTTGAAATAAACACGTTAAAGTGATGTCTCGCGCAGGCGGGTACACCTGGAGTAATCTGCCGGGGCGTGGCCCTAGCGAGCGTGTTAATCGCGTGCTATACTTGAAATAAACACGTTAAAGTGATGTCTCGCGCAGGCGGGTACACCTGGAGTAATCTGCCGGGGCGTGGCCCTAGCGAGCGTGTTAATCGCGTGCTATACTTGAAATAAACACGTTGAAGTGATGTCTCGAGCAGGCGGGTACACCTGGAGTAATCTGCCGGCGCGTGGCCCTAGCGAGCGTGTTAATCGCGTCCTATACTTGAAATAAACACGTCAAATTGATGTCTCGCGCAGGCGGGTACACCTGGAGTAATCTGCCGGCGCGTGGCCCTAGCGAGCGTGTTAATCGCGTCCTATACTTGAAATAAACACGTCAAATTGATCTCTCGAACAGGCGGGTACACCTGGCGTAATCTGCCGGTGCGTGGCCCTAGCGAGCGTGTTAATCGCGTGCTATACTTGAAATAAAAACTTTAAAGTGATGTCTCGAGCAGGCGGGTACACCTGGCGTAATCTGCCGGTGCGTGGCCCTAGCGAGCGTGTTAATCGCGTGCTATACTTGAAATAAACACTTTAAAGTGATGTCTCGAGCAGGCGGGTTCCCCTGGCGTAATCTGCCGGGGCGTGGCAATAGCGAGCGTGTTAATCGCGCGCTATACTTGAAATAAACACTTTAAAGTGATGTCTCGAGCAGGCGGGTACACCTGGAGTAATCTGCCGGGGCGTGGCCCTAGCGAGTGTGTTAATCGCGTGCTGTACTTGAAATAAACACTTTAAAGTGATGTCACGAGCAGGCGGGTACACCTGGCGTAATTTGCCGGTGCGTGGCCCTAGCGAGCGTGTTAATCGCGTGCTATACTTGAAATAAACACTTTAAAGTGATGTCTCGAGCAGGCGGGTACACCTGACGTAATCTGCCGGTGCGTGGCCCTAGCGAGCGTGTTAATCGCGTGCTATACTTGAAATAAACACTTTAAAGGGATGTCTCGAGCAGGCGGGTTCACCTGGCGTAATCTGCCGGGGCGTGGCCCTAGCGAGCGCGTTAATCGCGTGCTATACTTGAAATAAACACTTTAAAGTGATGTCTCGAGCAGGCGGGTACACCTGGAGTAATCTGCCGGGGCGTGGCCCTAGCGAGTGTGTTAATCGCGTGCTGTACTTGAAATAAACACGTTAAAGTGATGTCTCGCGCAGGCGGGTACACCTGGCGTAATCTGCCGGGGCGTGGCCCTAGCGAGCGTGTTAATCGCGTGCTATACTTGAAATAAACACGTTAAAGTCATGTCTCGAGCAGGCGGGTACACCTGGAGTAATCTGCCGGGGCGTGGCCCTAGCGAGCGTGTTAATCGCGTGCTATACTTGAAATAAACACTTTAATGTGATGTCTCGAGCAGGCGGGTACACCTGGCGTAATCTGCCGGGGCGTGGCCCTAGCGAGCGTGTTAATCGCGTGCTATACTTGAAATAAACACTTTAAAGTGATGTCTCGAGCAGGCGGGTACACCTGGAGTAATCTGCCGAGGCGTGGCCCTAGCGAGTGTGTTAATCGCGTGCTGTACTTGAAATAAACACGTTAAAGTGATGTCTCGCGCAGGCGTGTACACCTGGCGTAATCTGCCGGTGCGTGGCCCTAGCGAGCGTGTTAATCGCGTGCTATACTTGAAATAAACACTTTAAAGTGATGTCTTGAGAAGGCGGGTACACCTGGCGTAATCTGCCGGTGCATGGCCCTAGCAAGCGTGTTAATCGCGTGCTATACTTGAAATAAACACGTTAAAGTGATGTCTCGCGCAGGCTGGTACACCTGGAGTAATCTGCCGGGGCGTGGCCCTAGCGAGCGTGTTAATCGCGTGCTATACATGAAATAAACACGTTAAAGTGATGTCTCGAGCAGGCGGGTACACCTGGAGTAATCTGCCGGGGCGTGGCCCTAGCGAGCGTGTTAATCGCGTGCTATACTTGAAATAAACACGTTAAAGTGATGTCTCGAGCAGGCGGGTACACCTGGCGTAATCTGCCGGTGCGTGGCCCTAGCGAGCGTGTTAATCGCGTGCTATACTTGAAATAAACACGTTAAACTGATGTCTCGAGCAGGCGGGTACACCTGGCGTAATATGCTGGTGCGTGGTCCTAGCGAGCGCGTTAATCGCGTGCTATACTTGAAATAAACACGTTAAAGTGATGTCTCGCGCAGGCGGGTACACCTGGCGTAATCTGCCGGGGCGCGGCCCTAGCCAGCGTGTTAATCTCGTGCTATACTTGAAATAAACACTTTAAAGTGATGTCTCGAGCAGGGGGGTACACCTGGCGTAATCTGCCGGTGCGTGGGCCCTAGCGAGCGTGTTAATCGCGTGTTATACTTGAAATAAACACTTTAAAGTGATGTCTCGAGCAGGCGGGTTCACCTGGCGTAATCTGCCGGGGCGTGGGCCCTAGCGAGCGTGTTAATCGCGTGCTATACTTGAAATAAACACTTTAAAGTGATGTCTCGAGCAGGCGGGTACACCTGGAGTAATCTGCCGGGGCGTGGCCCTAGCGAAGTGTGCGAATCGCGTGCTGTACTTGAAATAAACACGTTAAAGTGATGTCTCGCGCAGGCGGGTACACCTGGCGTAATCTGCCGGTGCGTGGCCCTAGCGAGCGTGTTAATCGCGTGCTATACTTGAAATAAACACTTTAAAGTGATGTCTCGAGCAGGCGGGTACACCTGACGTAATCTGCCGGTGCGTGGCCCTAGCGAGCGTGTTAATCGCGTGTTATACTTGAAATAAACACTTTAAAGTGATGTCTCGAGCAGGCGGGTTCACCTGGCGTAGTCTGCCGGGGCGTGGTCCTAGCGAGCGTGTTAATCGCGTGCTATACTTGAAATAAACACGTTAAAGTGATGTCTCGCGCAGGCGGGTACACCTGGAGTAATCTGCCGGGGCGTGGCCCTAACGAGCGTGTTAATCGCGTGCTATACATGAAATAAACACGTTAAAGTGATGTCTCGAGCAGGCGGGTACACCTGGAGTAATCTGCCGAGGCGTGGCCCTAGCGAGTGTGTTAATCGCGTGCTGTACTTGAAATAAACACGTTAAAGTGATGTCTCGCGCAGGCGTGTACACCTGGCGTAATCTGCCGGTGCGTGGCCCTAGCGAGCGTGTTAATCGCGTGCTATACTTGAAATAAACACTTTAAAGTGATGTCTCGAGAAGGCGGGTATACCTGGCGTAATCTGCCGGTTCATGGCCCTAGCGAGCGTGTTAATCGCGTGCTATACTTGAAATAAACACGTTAAAGTGATGTCTCGCGCAGGCGGGTACACCTGGAGTAATCTGCCGGGGCGTGGCCCTAACGAGCGTGTTAATCGCGTGCTATACATGAAATAAACACGTTAAAGTGATGTCTCGAGCAGGCGGGTACACCTTGAGTAATCTGCCGAGGCGTGGCCCTAGCGAGTGTGTTAATCGCGTGCTGTACTTGAAATAAACACGTTAAAGTGATGTCTCGCGCAGGCGTGTACACCTGGCGTAATCTGCCGGTGCGTGGCCCTAGCGAGCGTGTTAATCGCGTGCTATACTTGAAATAAACACTTTAAAGTGATGTCTCGAGAAGGCGGGTACACCTGGCGTAATCTGCCGGTGCATGGCCCTAGCGAGCGTGTTAATCGCGTGCTATACTTGAAATTAACACGTTAAAGTGATGTCTCGCGCAGGCTGGTACACCTGGAGTAATCTGCCGGGGCGTGGCCCTAGCGAGCGTGTTAATCGCGTGCTATACATGAAATAAACATGTTAAAGTGATGTCTCGAGCAGGCGGGTACACCTGGAGTAATCTGCCGGGGCGTGGCCCTAGCGAGCGTGTTAATCGCGTGCTATACTTGAAATAAACACGTTAAAGTGATGTCTCGAGCAGGCGGGTACACCTGGCGTAATCTGCCGGTGCGTGGCCCTAGCGAGCGTGTTAATCGCGTGCTATACTTGAAATAAACACGTTAAACTGATGTCTCGAGCAGGCGGGTACACCTGGCGTAATATGCTGGTGCGTGGCCCTAGCGAGCGCGTTAATCGCGTGCTATACTTGAAATAAACACGTTAAAGTGATGTCTCGCGCAGGCGGGTACACCTGGCGTAATCTGCCGGGGCGCGGCCCTAGCCAGCGTGTTAATCTCGTGCTATACTTGAAATAAACACTTTAAAGTGATGTCTCGAGCAGGCGGGTACACCTGGCGTAATCTGCCGGTGCGTGGCCCTAGCGAGCGTGTTAATCGCGTGTTATACTTGAAATAAACACTTTAAAGTGATGTCTCGAGGAGGCGGGTTCACCTGGCGTAATCTGCCGGGGCGTGGCCCTAGCGAGCGTGTTAATCGCGTGCTATACTAGAAATAAACACTTTAAAGTGATGTCTCGAGCAGGCGGGTACACCTGGAGTAATCTGCCGGGGCGCGGCCCCAGCCAGCGTGTTAATCTCGTGCTATACTTGAAATAAACACTTTAAAGTGATGTCTCGAGCAGGCGGGTACACCTGGCGTAATCTGCCGGTGCGTGGCCCTAGCGAGCGTGTTAATCGCGTGTTATACTTGAAATAAACACTTTAAAGTGATGTCTCGAGCAGGCGGGTTCACCTGGCGTAATCTGCCGGGGCGTGGGCCCTAGCGAGCGTGTTAATCGCGTGCTATGCTAGAAATAAACACTTTAAAGTGATGTCTCGAGCAGGCGGGTACACCTGGAGTAATCTGCCGGGGCGTGGCCCTAGCGAGCGTGTTAATCGCGTGCTATACTTGAAATAAACACTTTAAAGTGATGTCTCGCGCAGGCGGGTACACCTGGCGTAATATGCTGGTGCGTGGCCCTAGCCAACGTGTTAATCGCGTGCTGTACTTGAAATAAACACGTTAAAGTGATGTCTCGCGCAGGCGGGTACACCTGGCGTAATCTGCCGGTGCGTGGCCCTAGCGAGCGTGTTAATCGCGTGCTATACTTGAAATAAACACTTTAAAGTGATGTCTCAAGCAGGCGGGTACACCTGACGTAATCTGCCGGTGCGTGGCCCTAGCGAGCGTGTTAATCGCGTGCTATACTTGAAATAAACACTTTAAAGTGATGTCTCGAGCAGGCGGGTTCCCCTGGCGTAATCTGCCGGGGCGTGGCAATAGCGAGCGTGTTAATCGCGCGCTATACTTGAAATAAACACTTTAAAGTGATGTCTCGAGCAGGCGGGTACACCTGGAGTAATCTGCCGGGGCGTGGCCCTAGCGAGTGTGTTAATCGCGTGCTGTACTTGAAATAAACACTTTAAAGTGATGTCACGAGCAGGCGGGTACACCTGGCGTAATTTGCCGGTGCGTGGCCCTAGCGAGCGTGTTAATCGCGTGCTATACTTGAAATAAACACTTTAAAGTGATGTCTCGAGCAGGCGGGTACACCTGACGTAATCTGCCGGTGCGTGGCCCTAGCGAGCGTGTTAATCGCGTGCTATACTTGAAATAAACACTTTAAAGGGATGTCTCGAGCAGGCGGGTTCACCTGGCGTAATCTGCCGGGGCGTGGCCCTAGCGAGCGCGTTAATCGCGTGCTATACTTGAAATAAACACTTTAAAGTGATGTCTCGAGCAGGCGGGTACACCTGGAGTAATCTGCCGGGGCGTGGCCCTAGCGAGTGTGTTAATCGCGTGCTATACTTGAAATAAACACTTTATTGTGATGTCTCGAGCAGGCGGGTACACCTGGCGTAATCTGCCGGGGCGTGGCCCTAGCGAGTGTGTTAATCGCGTGCTGTACTTGAAATAAAAACGTTAAAGTGATGTCTCGCGCAGGCGTGTACACCTGGCGTAATCTGCCGGTGCGTGGCCCTAGCGAGCGTGTTAATCGCGTGCTATACTTGAAATAAACACTTTAAAGTGATGTCTTGAGAAGGCGGGTACACCTGGCGTAATCTGCCGGTGCATGGCCCTAGCAAGCGTGTTAATCGCGTGCTATACTTGAAATAAACACGTTAAAGTGATGTCTCGCGCAGGCTGGTACACCTGGAGTAATCTGCCGGGGCGTGGCCCTAGCGAGCGTGTTAATCGCGTGCTATACATGAAATAAACACGTTAAAGTGATGTCTCGAGCAGGCGGGTACACCTGGAGTAATCTGCCGGGGCGTGGCCCTAGCGAGCGTGTTAATCGCGTGCTATCATTGAAATAAACACGTTAAAGTGATGTCTCGAGCAGGCGGGTACACCTGGCGTAATCTGCCGGTGCGTGGCCCTAGCGAGCGTGTTAATCGCGTGCTATACTTGAAATAAACACGTTAAACTGATGTCTCGAGCAGGCGGGTACACCTGGCGTAATATGCTGGTGCGTGGTCCTAGCGAGCGCGTTAATCGCGTGCTATACTTGAAATAAACACGTTAAAGTGATGTCTCGCGCAGGCGGGTACACCTGGCGTAATCTGCCGGGGCGCGGCCCTAGCCAGCGTGTTAATCTCGTGCTATACTTGAAATAAACACTTTAAAGTGATGTCTCGAGCAGGGGGGTACACCTGGCGTAATCTGCCGGTGCGTGGCCCTAGCGAGCGTGTTAATCGCGTGTTATACTTGAAATAAACACTTTAAAGTGATGTCTCGAGCAGGCGGGTTCACCTGGCGTAATCTGCCGGGGCGTGGCCCTAGCGAGCGTGTTAATCGCGTGCTATACTTGAAATAAACACTTTAAAGTGATGTCTCGAGCAGGCGGGTACACCTGGAGTAATCTGCCGGGGCGTGGCCCTAGCGAGTGTGCGAATCGCGTGCTGTACTTGAAATAAACACGTTAAAGTGATTGTCTCGCGCAGGCGGGTACACCTGGCGTAATCTGCCGGTGCGTGGCCCTAGCGAGCGTGTTAATCGCGTGCTATACTTGAAATAAACACTTTAAAGTGATGTCTCGAGCAGGCGGGTACACCTGACGTAATCTGCCGGTGCGTGGCCCTAGCGAGCGTGTTAATCGCGTGTTATACTTGAAATAAACACTTTAAAGTGATGTCTCGAGCAGGCGGGTTCACCTGGCGTAGTCTGCCGGGGCGTGGTCCTAGCGAGCGTGTTAATCGCGTGCTATACTTGAAATAAACACGTTAAAGTGATGTCTCGCGCAGGCGGGTACACCTGGAGTAATCTGCCGGGGCGTGGCCCTAACGAGCGTGTTAATCGCGTGCTATACATGAAATAAACACGTTAAAGTGATGTCTCGAGCAGGCGGGTACACCTGGAGTAATCTGCCGAGGCGTGGCCCTAGCGAGTGTGTTAATCGCGTGCTGTACTTGAAATAAACACGTTAAAGTGATGTCTCGCGCAGGCGTGTACACCTGGCGTAATCTGCCGGTGCGTGGCCCTAGCGAGCGTGTTAATCGCGTGCTATACTTGAAATAAACACTTTAAAGTGATGTCTCGAGAAGGCGGGTACACCTGGCGTAATCTGCCGGTTCATGGCCCTAGCGAGCGTGTTAATCGCGTGCTATACTTGAAATAAACACGTTAAAGTGATGTCTCGCGCAGGCGGGTACACCTGGAGTAATCTGCCGGGGCGTGGCCCTAACGAGCGTGTTAATCGCGTGCTATACATGAAATAAACACGTTAAAGTGATGTCTCGAGCAGGCGGGTACACCTTGAGTAATCTGCCGAGGCGTGGCCCTAGCGAGTGTGTTAATCGCGTGCTGTACTTGAAATAAACACGTTAAAGTGATGTCTCGCGCAGGCGTGTACACCTGGCGTAATCTGCCGGTGCGTGGCCCTAGCGAGCGTGTTAATCGCGTGCTATACTTGAAATAAAACACTTTAAAGTGATGTCTCGAGAAGGCGGGTACACCTGGCGTAATCTGCCGGTGCATGGCCCTAGCGAGCGTGTTAATCGCGTGCTATACTTGAAATTAACACGTTAAAGTGATGTCTCGCGCAGGCTGGTACACCTGGAGTAATCTGCCGGGGCGTGGCCCTAGCGAGCGTGTTAATCGCGTGCTATACATGAAATAAACATGTTAAAGTGATGTCTCGAGCAGGCGGGTACACCTGGAGTAATCTGCCGGGGCGTGGCCCTAGCGAGCGTGTTAATCGCGTGCTATACTTGAAATAAACACGTTAAAGTGATGTCTCGAGCAGGCGGGTACACCTGGCGTAATCTGCCGGTGCGTGGCCCTAGCGAGCGTGTTAATCGCGTGCTATACTTGAAATAAACACGTTAAACTGATGTCTCGAGCAGGCGGGTACACCTGGCGTAATATGCTGGTGCGTGGCCCTAGCGAGCGCGTTAATCGCGTGCTATACTTGAAATAAACACGTTAAAGTGATGTCTCGCGCAGGCGGGTACACCTGGCGTAATCTGCCGGGGCGCGGCCCTAGCCAGCGTGTTAATCTCGTGCTATACTTGAAATAAACACTTTAAAGTGATGTCTCGAGCAGGCGGGTACACCTGGCGTAATCTGCCGGTGCGTGGCCCTAGCGAGCGTGTTAATCGCGTGTTATACTTGAAATAAACACTTTAAAGTGATGTCTCGAGGAGGCGGGTTCACCTGGCGTAATCTGCCGGGGCGTGGCCCTAGCGAGCGTGTTAATCGCGTGCTATACTAGAAATAAACACTTTAAAGTGATGTCTCGAGCAGGCGGGTACACCTGGAGTAATCTGCCGGGGCGCGGCCCCAGCCAGCGTGTTAATCTCGTGCTATACTTGAAATAAACACTTTAAAGTGATGTCTCGAGCAGGCGGGTACACCTGGCGTAATCTGCCGGTGCGTGGCCCTAGCGAGCGTGTTAATCGCGTGTTATACTTGAAATAAACACTTTAAAGTGATGTCTCGAGCAGGCGGGTTCACCTGGCGTAATCTGCCGGGGCGTGGCCCTAGCGAGCGTGTTAATCGCGTGCTATGCTAGAAATAAACACTTTAAAGTGATGTCTCGAGCAGGCGGGTACACCTGGAGTAATCTGCCGGGGCGTGGCCCTAGCGAGCGTGTTAATCGCGTGCTATACTTGAAATAAACACTTTAAAGTGATGTCTCGCGCAGGCGGGTACACCTGGCGTAATATGCTGGTGCGTGGCCCTAGCCAACGTGTTAATCGCGTGCTGTACTTGAAATAAACACGTTAAAGTGATGTCTCGCGCAGGCGGGTACACCTGGCGTAATCTGCCGGTGCGTGGCCCTAGCGAGCGTGTTAATCGCGTGCTATACTTGAAATAAACACTTTAAAGTGATGTCTCAAGCAGGCGGGTACACCTGACGTAATCTGCCGGTGCGTGGCCCTAGCGAGCGTGTTAATCGCGTGTTATACTTGAAATAAACACTTTAAAGTGATGTATCGAGCAGGCGGGTTCACCTGGCGTAATCTGCCGGGGCGTGGCCCTAGCGAGCGTGTTAATCGCGTGCTATACTTGAAATAAACACTTTAAAGTGATGTCTCGAGCAGGCGGGTACACCTGGAGTAATCTGCCGGGGCGTGGCCCTAGCGAGTGTGTTAATCGCGTGATCTACTTGAAATAAACACGTTAAAGTGATGTCTCGCGCAGGCGTGTACACCTGGCGTAATCTGCCGGTGCGTGGCCCTAGCGAGCGTGTTAATCGCGTGCTATACTTGAAATAAACACTTTAAAGTAATGTCTCGAGAAGGCGGGTACACCTGGCGTAATCTGCTGGTGCATGGCCCTAGCGAGCGTGTTAATCGCGTGCTATACTAGAAATAAACACTTTAAAGTGATGTCTCGAGCAGGCGGGTACACCTGGAGTAATCTGCCGGGGCGTGGCCCTAGCGAGCGTGTTAATCGCGTGCTATACTTGAAATAAACACTTTAAAGTGATGTCTCGAGCAGGCGGGTACACCTGGAGTAATCTGCCGGGGCGTGGCCCTAGCGAGTGTGTTAATCGCGTGATCTACTTGAAATAAACACGTTAAAGTGATGTCTCGCGCAGGCGTGTACACCTGGCGTAATCTGCCGGTGCGTGGCCCTAGCGAGCGTGTTAATCGCGTGCTATACTTGAAATAAACACGTTAAAGTGATGTCTCGAGCAGGCGGGTACACCTGGAGTAATCTGCCGGGGCGCGGCCCTAGCGAGCGTGTTAATCGCGTGCTATACTAGAAATAAACACTTTAAAGTGATGTCTCGAGCAGGCGGGTACACCTGGAGTAATCTGCCGGGGCGTGGCCCTAGCGAGCGTGTTAATCGCGTGCTATACTTGAAATAAACACTTTAAAGTAATGTCTCGAGAAGGCGGGTACACCTGGCGTAATATGCTGGTGCGTGGCCCTAGCGAGCGTGTTAATCGCGTGCTATACTAGAAATAAACACTTTAAAGTGATGTCTCGAGCAGGCGGGTACACCTGGAGTAATCTGCCGGGGCGCGGCCCTAGCCAGCGTGTTAATCTCGTGCTATACTTGAAATAAACACTTTAAAGTGATGTCTCGAGCAGGCGGGTACACCTGGCGTAATCTGCCGGTGCGTGGCCCTAGCGAGCGTGTTAATCGCGTGTTATACTTGAAATAAACACTTTAAAGTGATGTCTCGAGCAGGCGGGTTCACCTGGCGTAATCTGCCGGGGCGTGGCCCTAGCGAGCGTGTTAATCGCGTGCTATACTAGAAATAAACACTTTAAAGTGATGTCTCGAGCAGGCGGGTACACCTGGAGTAATCTGCCGGGGCGCGGCCCTAGCCAGCGTGTTAATCTCGTGCTATACTTGAAATAAACACTTTAAAGTGATGTCTCGAGCAGGCGGGTACACCTGGCGTAATCTGCCGGTGCGTGGCCCTAGCGAGCGTGTTAATCGCGTGTTATACTTGAAATAAACACTTTAAAGTGATGTCTCGAGCAGGCGGGTTCACCTGGCGTAATCTGCCGGGGCGTGGCCCTAGCGAGCGTGTTAATCGCGTGCTATACTAGAAATAAACACTTTAAAGTGATGTCTCGAGCAGGCGGGTACACCTGGAGTAATCTGCCGGGGCGTGGCCCTAGCGAGCGTGTTAATCGCGTGCTATACTTGAAATAAACACTTTAAAGTGATGTCTCGCGCAGGCGGGTACACCTGGCGTAATATGCTGGTGCGTGGCCCTAGCCAGCGTGTTAATCGCGTGCTGTACTTGAAATAAACACGTTAAAGTGATGTCTCGCGCAGGCGGGTACACCTGGCGTAATCTGCCGGTGCGTGGCCCTAGCGAGCGTGTTAATCGCGTGCTATACTTGAAATAAACACTTTAAAGTGATGTCTAGAGCAGGCGGGTACACCTGACGTAATCTGCCGGTGCGTGGCCCTAGCGAGCGTGTTAATCGCGTGTTATACTTGAAATAAACACTTTAAAGTGATGTCTCGAGCAGGCGGGTTCACCTGGCGTAATCTGCCGGGGCGTGGCCCTAGCGAGCGTGTTAATCGCGTGCTATACTTGAAATAAACACTTTAAAGTGATGTCTCGAGCAGGCGGGTACACCTGGAGTAATCTGCCGGGGCGTGGCCCTAGCGAGCGTGTTAATCGCGTGATCTACTTGAAATAAACACGTTAAAGTGATGTCTCGCGCAGGCGTGTACACCTGGCGTAATCTGCCGGTGCGTGGCCCTAGCGAGCGTGTTAATCGCGTGCTATACTTGAAATAAACACTTTAAAGTAATGTCTCGAGAAGGCGGGTACACCTGGCGTAATCTGCCGGGGCGTGGCCCTAGAGAGCGTGTTAATCGCGTGCTATACTTGAAATAAACACTTTAAAGTGATGTCTCGAGCAGGCGGGTACACCTGGAGTAATCTGCCGGGGCGTGGCCCTAGCGAGCGTGTTAATCGCGTGCTATACTTGAAATAAACACTTTAAAGTGATGTCTCGCGCAGGCGTGTACACCTGGCGTAATCTGCCGGTGCGTGGCCCTAGCGAGCGTGTTAATCGCGTGCTATACTTGAAATAAACACTTTAAAGTAATGTCTCGAGAAGGCGGGTACACCTGGCGTAATCTGCCGGGGCGTGGCCCTAGCGAGCGTGTTAATCGCGTGCTATACTTGAAATAAACACTTTAAAGTGATGTCTCGAGCAGGCGGGTACACCTGGAGTAATCTGCCGGGGCGTGGCCCTAGCGAGCGTGTTAATCGCGTGCTATACTTGAAATAAACACTTTAAAGTGATGTCTCGCGCAGGCGTGTACACCTGGCGTAATCTGCCGGTGCGTGGCCCTAGCGAGCGTGTTAATCGCGTGCTATACTTGAAATAAACACTTTAAAGTAATGTCTCGAGAAGGCGGGTTCACCTGGCGTAATCTGCCGGGGCGTGGCCCTAGCGAGCGTGTTAATCGCGTGCTATACTTGAAATAAACACTTTAAAGTGATGTCTCGAGCAGGCGGGTACACCTGGAGTAATCTGCCGGGGCGTGGCCCTAGCGAGCGTGTTAATCGCGTGATCTACTTGAAATAAACACGTTAAAGTGATGTCTCGCGCAGGCGTGTACACCTGGCGTAATCTGCCGGTGCGTGGCCCTAGCGAGCGTGTTAATCGCGTGCTATACTTGAAATAAACACTTTAAAGTAATGTCTCGAGAAGGCGGGTACACCTGGCCTAATCTGCCGGGGCGTGGCCCTAGCGAGCGTGTTAATCGCGTGCTATACTTGAAATAAACACTTTAAAGTGATGTCTCGAGCAGGCGGGTACACCTGGAGTAATCTGCCGGGGCGTGGCCCTAGCGAGCGTGTTAATCGCGTGCTATACTTGAAATAAACACTTTAAAGTGATGTCTCGCGCAGGCGTGTACACCTGGCGTAATCTGCCGGTGCGTGGCCCTAGCGAGCGTGTTAATCGCGTGCTATACTTGAAATAAACACTTTAAAGTGATGTCTCGAGCAGGCGGGTTCACCTGGCGTAATCTGCCGGGGCGTGGCCCTAGCGAGCGTGTTAATCGCGTGCTATACTTGAAATAAACACTTTAAAGTGATGTCTCGAGCAGGCGGGTACACCTGACGTAATCTGCCGGTGCGTGGCCCTAGCGAGCGTGTTAATCGCGTGATCTACTTGAAATAAACACGTTAAAGTGATGTCTCGCGCAGGCGTGTACACCTGGCGTAATCTGCCGGTGCGTGGCCCTAGCGAGCGTGTTAATCGCGTGCTATACTTGAAATAAACACTTTAAAGTAATGTCTCGAGAAGGCGGGTACACCTGGCGTAATCTGCTGGTGCATGGCCCTAGCGAGCGTGTTAATCGCGTGCTATACTTGAAATAAACACGTTAAAGTGATGTCTCGCGCAGGCGGGTACACCTGGAGTAATCTGCCGGGGCGTGGCCCTAACGAGCGTGTTAATCGCGTGCTATACTTGAAATAAACACGTTAAAGTGATGTCTCGAGCAGGCGGGTACACCTGGAGTAATCTGCCGGGGCGTGGCCCTAGCGAGCGTGTTAATCGCGTGCTATACTTGAAATAAACACGTTAAAGTGATGTCTCGAGCAGGCGGGTACACCTGGCGTAACTGCCGGTGCGTGGCCCTAGCGAGCGTGTTAATCGCGTGCTATACTTGAAATAAACACGTTAAACTGATGTCTCGAGCAGGCGGGTACACCTGGCGTAATATGCTGGTGCGTGGCCCTAGCGAGCGCGTTAATCGCGTGCTATACTTGAAATAAACACGTTAAAGTGATGTCTCGCGCAGGCGGGTACACCTGGCGTAATCTGCCGGGGCGCGGCCCTAGCCAGCGTGTTAATCTCGTGCTATACTTGAAATAAACACTTTAAAGTGATGTCTCGAGCTGGCGGGCACACCTGGCGTAATCTGCCGGTGCGTGGCCCTAGCGAGTGTGCGAATCGCGTGCTGTACTTGAAATAAACACTTTAAAGTGATGTCTCGAGCAGGCGGGTACACCTGGAGTAATCTGCCGGGGCGTGGCCCTAGCGAGTGTGCGAATCGCGTGCTGTACTTGAAATAAACACGTTAAAGTGATGTCTCGCGCAGGCGGGTACACCTGGCGTAATCTGCCGGTGCGTGGCCCTAGCGAGCGTGTTAATCGCGTGCTATACTTGAAATAAACACTCTAAAGTGATGTCTCGAGCAGGCGGGTACACCTGACGTAATCTGCCGGTGCGTGGCCCTAGCGAGCGTGTTAATCGCGTGCTATACTTGAAATAAACACTTTAAAGTGATGTCTCGAGCAGGCGGGTACACCTGGCGTAATATGCTGGTGCGTGGCCCTAGCGAGCGCGTTAATCGCGTGCTATACTTAAAATAAACACGTTAAAGTGATGTCTCGTGCAAGCGGGTACACCTGGCGTAATCTGCCGGGGCGCGGCCCTAGCGAGCGTGTTAATCGCGTGCTATACTTGAAATAAACACTTTAAAGTGATGTCTCGAGCAGGCGGGTACACCTGGAGTAATCTGCCGGGGCGTGGCCCTAGCGAGCGTGTTAATCGCGTGCTATACTTGAAATAAACACGTTAAAGTGATGTCTCGCGCAGGCGGGTACACCTGGAGTAATCTGCCGGGGCGTGGCCATGGCGAGCGTGTTAATCGCGTCCTATACTTGAAATAAACACTTTAAAGTGATGTCTCGCGCAGGCGGGTACACCTGGAGTAATCTGCCGGGGCGTGGCCCTAGCGAGCGTGTTAATCGCGTGCTATACTTGAAATAAACACGTTAAAGTGATGTCTCGCGCAGGCGGGTACACCTGGACTAATCTGCCGGGGCGTGGCCCTAGCGAGCGTGTTAATCGCGTGCTATACTTGAAATAAACACTTTAAAGTGATGTCTCGAGCAGGCGGGTTCACCTGGCGTAATCTGCCGGGGCGCGGCCCTAGCGAGCGTGTTAATCGCGTGCTATACTTGAAATAAACACTTTAAAGTGATGTCTCGAGCAGGCGGGTACACCTGCAGTAATATGCCGGGGCGTGGCCCTAGCGAGTGTGTTAATCGCGTGCTGTACTTGAAATAAACACGTTAAAGTGATGTCTCGCGCAGGCGGGTACTCCTGGCGTAATCTAACGGTGCGTGGCCCTAGCGAGCGTGTTAATCGCGTGCTATACTTGAAATAAACACTTTAAAGTGATGTCTCGAGCAGGCGGGTACACCTGGCGTAATCTGCCGGTGTATGGCCCTAGCGAGCGTGTTAATCGCGTGCTATACTTGAAATAAACACGTTAAAGTGATGTCTCGCGCAGGCGGGTACACCTGGAGTAATCTGCCGGGGCGTGGCCCTAGCGAGCGTGTTAATCGCGTGCTATACTTGAAATAAACACGTTAAAGTGATGTCTCGCGCAGGCGGGTACACCTGGAGTAATCTGCCGGGGCGTGGCCATGGCGAGCGTGTTAATCGCGTCCTATACTTGAAATAAACACTTTAAAGTGATGTCTCGAGCAGGCGGGTACACCTGGAGTAATCTGCCGGGGCGTGGCCCTAGCGAGCGTGTTAATCGCGTGCTATACTTGAAATAAACACTTTAAAGTGATGTCTCGAGCAGGCGGGTACACCTGGAGTAATCTGCCGGGGCGTGGCCCTAGCGAGTGTGTGAATCGCGTGCTGTACTTGAAATAAACACGTTAAAGTGATGTCTCGCGCAGGCGGGTACACCTGGAGTAATCTGCCGGGGCGTGGCCCTAGCGAGCGTGTTAATCGCGTCCTATACTTGAAATAAACACTTTAAAGTGATGTCTCGCGCAGGCGGGTACACCTGGAGTAATCTGCCGGGGCGTGGCCCTAGCGAGCGTGTTAATCGCGTGCTATACTTGAAATAAACACGTTAAAGTGATGTCTCGCGCAGGCGGGTACACCTGGAGTAATCTGCCGGGGCGTGGCCCTAGCGAGCGTGTTAATCGCGTGCTATACTTGAAATAAACACTTTAAAGTGATGTCTCGAGCAGGCGGGTACACCTGGAGTAATCTGCCGGGGCGTGGCCCTAGCGAGTGTGTGAATCGCGTGCTGTACTTGAAATAAACACGTTAAAGTGATGTCTCGCGCAGGCGGGTACACCTGGCGTAATCTGCCGGTGCGTGGCCCTAGCGAGCGTGTTAATCGCGTGCTATACTTGAAATAAACACTTTAATGTGATGTCTCGAGCAGGCGGGTACACCTGACCTAATCTGCCGGTGCGTGGCCCTAGCGAGCGTGTTAATCGCGTGCTATACTTGAAATAAACACTTTAAAGTGATGTCTCGAGCAGGCGGGTTCACCTGGCGTAATCTGCCGGGGCGCGGCCCTAGCGAGCGTGTTAATCGCGTGCTATACTTGAAATAAACACTTTAAAGTGATGTCTCGAGCAGGCGGGTACACCTGCAGTAATATGCCGGGGCGTGGCCCTAGCGAGTGTGTTAATCGCGTGCTGTACTTGAAATAAACACGTTAAAGTGATGTCTCGCGCAGGCGGGTACTCCTGGCGTAATCTGCCGGTGCGTGGCCCTAGCGAGCGTGTTAATCGCGTGCTATACTTGAAATAAACACTTTAAAGCGATGTCTCGAGCAGGCGGGTACACCTGGCGTAATCTGCCGGTGTATGGCCCTAGCGAGCGTGTTAATCGCGTGCTATACTTGAAATAAACACGTTAAAGTGATGTCTCGCGCAGGCGGGTACACCTGGAGTAATCTGCCGGGGCGTGGCCCTAGCGAGCGTGTTAATCGCGTGCTATACTTGAAATAAACACGTTAAAGTGATGTCTCGCGCAGGCGGGTACACCTGGAGTAATCTGCCGGGGCGTGGCCCTAGCGAGCGTGTTAATCGCGTGCTATACTTGAAATAAACACGTTGAAGTGATGTCTCGAGCAGGCGGGTACACCTGGAGTAATCTGCCGGCGCGTGGCCCTAGCGAGCGTGTTAATCGCGTCCTATACTTGAAATAAACACGTCAAATTGATGTCTCGCGCAGGCGGGTACACCTGGAGTAATCTGCCGGCGCGTGGCCCTAGCGAGCGTGTTAATCGCGTCCTATACTTGAAATAAACACGTCAAATTGATGTCTCGAACAGGCGGGTACACCTGGCGTAATCTGCCGGTGCGTGGCCCTAGCGAGCGTGTTAATCGCGTGCTATACTTGAAATAAAAACTTTAAAGTGATGTCTCGAGCAGGCGGGTACACCTGGCGTAATCTGCCGGTGCGTGGCCCTAGCGAGCGTGTTAATCGCGTGCTATACTTGAAATAAACACTTTAAAGTGATGTCTCGAGCAGGCGGGTTCCCCTGGCGTAATCTGCCGGGGCGTGGCAATAGCGAGCGTGTTAATCGCGCGCTATACTTGAAATAAACACTTTAAAGTGATGTCTCGAGCAGGCGGGTACACCTGGAGTAATCTGCCGGGGCGTGGCCCTAGCGAGTGTGTTAATCGCGTGCTGTACTTGAAATAAACACTTTAAAGTGATGTCACGAGCAGGCGGGTACACCTGGCGTAATTTGCCGGTGCGTGGCCCTAGCGAGCGTGTTAATCGCGTGCTATACTTGAAATAAACACTTTAAAGTGATGTCTCGAGCAGGCGGGTACACCTGACGTAATCTGCCGGTGCGTGGCCCTAGCGAGCGTGTTAATCGCGTGCTATACTTGAAATAAACACTTTAAAGGGATGTCTCGAGCAGGCGGGTTCACCTGGCGTAATCTGCCGGGGCGTGGCCCTAGCGAGCGCGTTAATCGCGTGCTATACTTGAAATAAACACTTTAAAGTGATGTCTCGAGCAGGCGGGTACACCTGGAGTAATCTGCCGGGGCGTGGCCCTAGCGAGTGTGTTAATCGCGTGCTGTACTTGAAATAAACACGTTAAAGTGATGTCTCGCGCAGGCGGGTACACCTGGCGTAATCTGCCGGGGCGTGGCCCTAGCGAGCGTGTTAATCGCGTGCTATACTTGAAATAAACACGTTAAAGTGATGTCTCGAGCAGGCGGGTACACCTGGAGTAATCTGCCGGGGCGTGGCCCTAGCGAGCGTGTTAATCGCGTGCTATACTTGAAATAAACACTTTAATGTGATGTCTCGAGCAGGCGGGTACACCTGGCGTAATCTGCCGGGGCGTGGCCCTAGCGAGCGTGTTAATCGCGTGCTATACTTGAAATAAACACTTTAAAGTGATGTCTCGAGCAGGCGGGTACACCTGGAGTAATCTGCCGAGGCGTGGCCCTAGCGAGTGTGTTAATCGCGTGCTGTACTTGAAATAAACACGTTAAAGTGATGTCTCGCGCAGGCGTGTACACCTGGCGTAATCTGCCGGTGCGTGGCCCTAGCGAGCGTGTTAATCGCGTGCTATACTTGAAATAAACACTTTAAAGGGATGTCTCGAGAAGGCGGGTACACCTGGCGTAATCTGCCGGTGCATGGCCCTAGCGAGCGTGTTAATCGCGTGCTATACTTGAAATAAACACGTTAAAGTGATGTCTCGCGCAGGCTGGTACACCTGGAGTAATCTGCCGGGGCGTGGCCCTAGCGAGCGTGTTAATCGCGTGCTATACTTGAAATAAACACGTTAAAGTGATGTCTCGAGCAGGCGGGTACACCTGGCGTAATCTGCCGGTGCGTGGCCCTAGCGAGCGTGTTAATCGCGTGCTATACTTGAAATAAACACGTTAAACTGATGTCTCGAGCAGGCGGGTACACCTGGCGTAATATGCTGGTGCGTGGTCCTAGCGAGCGCGTTAATCGCGTGCTATACTTGAAATAAACACGTTAAAGTGATGTCTCGTGCAGGCGCGGAACACCTGGCGTAATCTGCCGGGGCGCGGCCCTAGCCAGCGTGTTAATCTCGTGCTATACTTGAAATAAACACTTTAAAGTGATGTCTCGAGCAGGCGGGTACACCTGGCGTAATCTGCCGGTGCGTGGCCCTAGCGAGCGTGTTAATCGCGTGTTATACTTGAAATAAACACTTTAAAGTGATGTCTGGAGCAGGCGGGTTCACCTGGCGTAATCTGCCGGGGCGTGGCCCTAGCGAGCGTGTTAATCGCGTGCTATACTTGAAATAAACACATTAAAGTGATGTCTCGAGCAGGCGGGTACACCTGGAGTAATCTGCCGGGGCGTGGCCCTAGCGAGTGTGCGAATCGCGTGCTGTACTTGAATTAAACACGTTAAAGTGATGTCTCGCGCAGGCGGGTACACCTGGCGTAATCTGCCGGTGCGTGGCCCTAGCGAGCGTGTTAATCGCGTGCTATACTTGAAATAAACACTTTAAAGTGATGTCTCGAGCAGGCGGGTACACCTGACGTAATCTGCCGGTGCGTGGCCCTAGCGAGCGTGTTAATCGCGTGTTATACTTGAAATAAACACTTTAAAGTGATGTCTCGAGCAGGCGGGTTCACCTGGCGTAATCTGCCGGGGCGTGGCCCTAGCGAGCGTGTTAATCGCGTGCTATACTTGAAATAAACACGTTAAAGTGATGTCTCGCGCAGGCGGGTACACCTGGAGTAATCTGCCGGGGCGTGGCCCTAACGAGCGTGTTAATCGCGTGCTGTACTTGAAATAAACACGTTAAAGTGATGTCTCGCGCAGGCGGGTACTCCTGGCGTAATCTGCCGGTGCGTGGCCCTAGCGAGCGTGTTAATCGCGTGCTATACTTGAAATAAACACTTTAAAGTGATGTCTCGAGCAGGCGGGTACACCTGGCGTAATATGCTGGTGCGTGGTCCTAGCGAGCGCGTTAATCGCGTGCTATACTTGAAATAAACACGTTAAAGTGATGTCTCGCGCAGGCGCGGAACACCTGGCGTAATCTGCCGGGGCGCGGCCCTAGCCAGCGTGTTAATCTCGTGCTATACTTGAAATAAACACTTTAAAGTGATGTCTCGAGCAGGCGGGTACACCTGGCGTAATCTGCCGGTGCGTGGCCCTAGCGAGCGTGTTAATCGCGTGTTATACTTGAAATAAACACTTTAAAGTGATGTCTGGAGCAGGCGGGTTCACCTGGCGTAATCTGCCGGGGCGTGGCCCTAGCGAGCGTGTTAATCGCGTGCTATACTTGAAATAAACACTTTAAAGTGATGTCTCGAGCAGGCGGGTACACCTGGAGTAATCTGCCGGGGCGTGGCCCTAGCGAGTGTGCGAATCGCGTGCTGTACTTGAATTAAACACGTTAAAGTGATGTCTCGCGCAGGCGGGTACACCTGGCGTAATCTGCCGGTGCGTGGCCCTAGCGAGCGTGTTAATCGCGTGCTATACTTGAAATAAACACTTTAAAGTGATGTCTCGAGCAGGCGGGTACACCTGACGTAATCTGCCGGTGCGTGGCCCTAGCGAGCGTGTTAATCGCGTGTTATACTTGAAATAAACACTTTAAAGTGATGTCTCGAGCAGGCGGGTTCACCTGGCGTAATCTGCCGGGGCGTGGCCCTAGCGAGCGTGTTAATCGCGTGCTATACTTGAAATAAACACGTTAAAGTGATGTCTCGCGCAGGCGGGTACACCTGGAGTAATCTGCCGGGGCGTGGCCCTAACGAGCGTGTTAATCGCGTGCTATACATGAAATAAACACGTTAAAGTGATGTCTCGAGCAGGCGGGTACACCTGGAGTAATCTGCCGAGGCGTGGCCCTAGCGAGTGTGTTAATCGCGTGCTGTACTTGAAATAAACACGTTAAAGTGATGTCTCGCGCAGGCGTGTACACCTGGCGTAATCTGCCGGTGCGTGGCCCTAGCGAGCGTGTTAATCGCGTGCTATACTTGAAATAAACACTTTAAAGTGATGTCTCGAGAAGGCGGGTACACCTGGCGTAATCTGCCGGTGCATGGCCCTAGCGAGCGTGTTAATCGCGTGCTATACTTGAAATAAACACGTTAAAGTGATGTCTCGCGCAGGCGGGTACACCTGGAGTAATCTGCCGGGGCGTGGCCCTAACGAGCGTGTTAATCGCGTGCTATACATGAAATAAACACGTTAAAGTGATGTCTCGAGCAGGCGGGTACACCTGGAGTAATCTGCCGAGGCGTGGCCCTAGCGAGTGTGTTAATCGCGTGCTGTACTTGAACTAAACACGTTAAAGTGATGTCTCGCGCAGGCGTGTACACCTGGCGTAATCTGCCGGTGCGTGGCCCTAGCGAGCGTGTTAATCGCGTGCTATACTTGAAATAAACACTTTAAAGTGATGTCTCGAGAAGGCGGGTACACCTGGCGTAATCTGCCGGTGCATGGCCCTAGCGAGCGTGTTAATCGCGTGCTATACTTGAAATTAACACGTTAAAGTGATGTCTCGCGCAGGCTGGTACACCTGGAGTAATCTGCCGGGGCGTGGCCCTAGCGAGCGTGTTAATCGCGTGCTATACATGAAATAAACACGTTAAAGTGATGTCTCGAGCAGGCGGGTACACCTGGAGTAATCTGCCGGGGCGTGGCCCTAGCGAGCGTGTTAATCGCGTGCTATACTTGAAATAAACACGTTAAAGTGATGTCTCGAGCAGGCGGGTACACCTGGCGTAATCTGCCGGTGCGTGGCCCTAGCGAGCGTGTTAATCGCGTGCTATACTTGAAATAAACACGTTAAACTGATGTCTCGAGCAGGCGGGTACACCTGGCGTAATATGCTGGTGCGTAGCCCTAGCGAGCGCGTTAATCGCGTGCTATACTTGAAATAAACACGTTAAAGTGATGTCTCGCGCAGGCGGGTACACCTGGCGTAATCTGCCGGGGCGCGGCCCTAGCCAGCGTGTTAATCTCGTGCCATACTTGAAATAAACACTTTGAAGTGATGTCTCGAGCAGGCGGGTACACCTGGCGTAATCTGCCGGTGCGTGGCCCTAGCGAGCGTGTTAATCGCGTGTTATACTTGAAATAAACACTTTAAAGTGATGTCTCGAGCAGGCGGGTTCACCTGGCGTAATCTGCCGGGGCGTGGCCCTAGCGAGCGTGTTAATCGCGTGCTATACTAGAAATAAACACTTTAAAGTGATGTCTCGAGCAGGCGGGTACACCTGGAGTAATCTGCCGGGGCGCGGCCCTAGCCAGCGTGTTAATCTCGTGCTATACTTGAAATAAACACTTTAAAGTGATGTCTCGAGCAGGCGGGTACACCTGGCGTAATCTGCCAGTGCGTGGCCCTAGCGAGCGTGTTAATCGCGTGTTATACTTGAAATAAACACTTTAAAGTGATGTCTCGAGCAGGCGGGTTCACCTGGCGTAATCTGCCGGGGCGTGGCCCTAGCGAGCGTGTTAATCGCGTGCTATACTAGAAATAAACACTTTAAAGTGATGTCTCGAGCAGGCGGGTACACCTGGAGTAATCTGCCGGGGCGTGGCCCTAGCGAGCGTGTTAATCGCGTGCTATACTTGAAATAAACACTTTAAAGTGATGTCTCGCGCAGGCGGGTACACCTGGCGTAATATGCTGGTGCGTGGCCCTAGCCAGCGTGTTAATCGCGTGCTGTACTTGAAATAAACACGTTAAAGTGATGTCTCGCGCAGGCGTGTACACCTGGCGTAATCTGCCGGTGCGTGGCCCTAGCGAGCGTGTTAATCGCGTGCTATACTTGAAATAAACACTTTAAAGTGATGTCTCGAGCAGGCGGGTACACCTGACGTAATCTGCCGGTGCGTGGCCCTAGCGAGCGTGTTAATCGCGTGTTATACTTGAAATAAACACTTTAAAGTGATGTCTCGAGCAGGCGGGTTCACCTGGCGTAATCTGCCGGGGCGTGGCCCTAGCGAGCGTGTTAATCGCGTGCTATACTTGAAATAAACACTTTAAAGTGATGTCTCGAGCAGGCGGGTACACCTGGAGTAATCTGCCGGGGCGTGGCCCTAGCGAGTGTGTTAATCGCGTGATCTACTTGAAATAAACACGTTAAAGTGATGTCTCGCGCAGGCGTGTACACCTGGCGTAATCTGCCGGTGCGTGGCCCTAGCGAGCGTGTTAATCGCGTGCTATACTTGAAATAAACACTTTAAAGTAATGTCTCGAGAAGGCGGGTACACCTGGCGTAATCTGCTGGTGCATGGCCCTAGCGAGCGTGTTAATCGCGTGCTATACTAGAAATAAACACTTTAAAGTGATGTCTCGAGCAGGCGGGTTCACCTGGCGTAATCTGCCGGGGCGTGGCCCTAGCGAGCGTGTTAATCGCGTGCTATACTTGAAATAAACACTTTAAAGTGAATGTCTCGAGCAGGCGGGTACACCTGGAGTAATCTGCCGGGGCGTGGCCCTAGCGAGTGTGTTAATCGCGTGATCTACTTGAAATAAACACGTTAAAGTGATGTCTCGCGCAGGCGTGTACACCTGGCGTTATCTGCCGGTGCGTGGCCCTAGCGAGCGTGTTAATCGCGTGCTATACTTGAAATAAACACGTTAAAGTGATGTCTCGAGCAGGCGGGTACACCTGGAGTAATCTGCCGGGGCGCGGCCCTAGCGAGCGTGTTAATCGCGTGCTATACTAGAAATAAACACTTTAAAGTGATGTCTCGAGCAGGCGCGGTACACCTGGAGTAATCTGCCGGGGCGTGGCCCTAGCGAGCGTGTTAATCGCGTGCTATACTTGAAATAAACACTTCAAAGTAATGTCTCGAGAAGGCGGGTACACCTGGCGTAATATGCTGGTGCGTGGCCCTAGCGAGCGTGTTAATCGCGTGCTATACTAGAAATAAACACTTTAAAGTGATGTCTCGAGCAGGCGGGTACACCTGGAGTAATCTGCCGGGGCGCGGCCCTAGCCAGCGTGTTAATCCTCGTGCTATACTTGAAATAAACACTTTAAAGTGATGTCTCGAGCAGGCGGGTACACCTGGCGTAATCTGCCGGTGCGTGGCCCTAGCGAGCGTGTTAATCGCGTGTTATACTTGAAATAAACACTTTAAAGTGATGTCTCGAGCAGGCGGGTTCACCTGGCGTAATCTGCCGGGGCGTGGCCCTAGCGAGCGTGTTAATCGCGTGCTATACTAGAAATAAACACTTTAAAGTGATGTCTCGAGCAGGCGGGTACACCTGGAGTAATCTGCCGGGGCGCGGCCCTAGCCAGCGTGTTAATCTCGTGCTATACTTGAAATAAACACTTTAAAGTGATGTCTCGAGCAGGCGGGTACACCTGGCGTAATCTGCCGGTGCGTGGCCCTAGCGAGCGTGTTAATCGCGTGTTATACTTGAAATAAACACTTTAAAGTGATGTCTCGAGCAGGCGGGTTCACCTGGCGTAATCTGCCGGGGCGTGGCCCTAGCGAGCGTGTTAATCGCGTGCTATACTAGAAATGAACACTTTAAAGTGATGTCTCGAGCAGGCGGGTACACCTGGAGTAATCTGCCGGGGCGTGGCCCTAGCGAGCGTGTTAATCGCGTGCTATACTTGAAATAAACACTTTAAAGTGATGTCTCGCGCAGGCGGGTACACCTGGCGTAATATGCTGGTGCGTGGCCCTAGCCAGCGTGTTAATCGCGTGCTTGTACTTGAAATAAACACGTTAAAGTGATGTCTCGCGCAGGCGGGTACACCTGGCGTAATCTGCCGGTGCGTGGCCCTAGCGAGCGTGTTAATCGCGTGCTATACTTGAAATAAACACTTTAAAGTGATGTCTCGAGCAGGCGGGTACACCTGGAGTAATCTGCCGGGGCGTGGCCCTAGCGAGTGTGTTAATCGCGTGATCTACTTGAAATAAACACGTTAAAGTGATGTCTCGCGCAGGCGTGTACACCTGGCGTAATCTGCCGGTGCGTGGCCCTAGCGAGCGTGTTAATCGCGTGCTATACTTGAAATAAACACTTTAAAGTAATGTCTCGAGAAGGCGGGTACACCTGGCGTAATCTGCTGGTGCATGGCCCTAGCGAGCGTGTTAATCGCGTGCTATACTAGAAATAAACACTTTAAAGTGATGTCTCGAGCAGGCGGGTACACCTGGAGTAATCTGCCGGGGCGTGGCCCTAGCGAGCGTGTTAATCGCGTGCTATACTTGAAATAAACACTTTAAAGTAATGTCTCGAGAAGGCGGGCCTGGCGTAATATGCTGGTGCGTGGCCCTAGCGAGCGTGTTAATCGCGTGCTATACTAGAAATAAACACTTTAAAGTGATGTCTCGAGCAGGCGGGTTCACCTGGCGTAATCTGCCGGGGCGTGGCCCTAGCGAGCGTGTTAATCGCGTGCTATACTTGAAATAAACACTTTAAAGTGATGTCTCGAGCAGGCGGGTACACCTGGAGTAATCTGCCGGGGCGTGGCCCTAGCGAGTGTGTTAATCGCGTGATCTACTTGAAATAAACACGTTAAAGTGATGTCTCGCGCAGGCGTGTACACCTGGCGTAATCTGCCGGTGCGTGGCCCTAGCGAGCGTGTTAATCGCGTGCTATACTTGAAATAAACACGTTAAAGTGATGTCTCGAGCAGGCGGGTACACCTGGAGTAATCTGCCGGGGCGCGGCCCTAGCGAGCGTGTTAATCGCGTGCTATACTAGAAATAAACACTTTAAAGTGATGTCTCGAGCAGGCGGGTACACCTGGAGTAATCTGCCGGGGCGTGGCCCTAGCGAGCGTGTTAATCGCGTGCTATACTTGAAATAAACACTTTAAAGTAATGTCTCGAGAAGGCGGGTACACCTGGCGTAATATGCTGGTGCGTGGCCCTAGCGAGTGTGTTAATCGCGTGCTATACTAGAAATAAACACTTTAAAGTGATGTCTCGAGCAGGCGGGTACACCTGCAGTAATCTGCCGGGGCGCGGCCCTAGCCAGCGTGTTAATCTCGTGCTATACTTGAAATAAACACTTTAAAGTGATGTCTCGAGCAGGCGGGTACACCTGGCGTAATCTGCCGGTGCGTGGCCCTAGCGAGCGTGTTAATCGCGTGTTATACTTGAAATAAACACTTTAAAGTGATGTCTCGAGCAGGCGGGTTCACCTGGCGTAATCTGCCGGGGCGTGGCCCTAGCGAGCGTGTTAATCGCGTGCTATACTAGAAATAAACACTTTAAAGTGATGTCTCGAGCAGGCGGGTACACCTGGAGTAATCTGCCGGGGCGCGGCCCTAGCCAGCGTGTTAATCTCGTGCTATACTTGAAATAAACACTTTAAAGTGATGTCTCGAGCAGGCGGGTACACCTGGCG
Organism: Amblyomma americanum; assembly: GCF_052857255.1. Lineage (NCBI taxonomy): Eukaryota > Metazoa > Arthropoda > Arachnida > Ixodida > Ixodidae > Amblyomma > Amblyomma americanum. The sequence goes on along the minus strand of NW_027526504.1, from coordinate 714,849 downwards.
TAATCTGCCGGTGCGTGGCCCTAGCGAGCGTGTTAATCGCGTGTTATACTTGAAATAAACACTTTAAAGTGATGTCTCGAGCAGGCGGGTTCACCTGGCGTAATCTGCCGGGGCGTGGCCCTAGCGAGCGTGTTAATCGCGTGCTATACTAGAAATAAACACTTTAAAGTGATGTCTCGAGCAGGCGGGTACACCTGGAGTAATCTGCCGGGGCGTGGCCCTAGCGAGCGTGTTAATCGCGTGCTATACTTGAAATAAACACTTTAAAGTGATGTCTCGCGCAGGCGGGTACACCTGGCGTAATATGCTGGTGCGTGGCCCTAGCCAGCGTGTTAATCGCGTGCTGTACTTGAAATAAACACGTTAAAGTGATGTCTCGCGCAGGCGGGTACACCTGGCGTAATCTGCCGGTGCGTGGCCCTAGCGAGCGTGTTAATCGCGTGCTATACTTGAAATAAACACTTTAAAGTGATGTCTCGAGCAGGCGGGTACACCTGACGTAATCTGCCGGTGCGTGGCCCTAGCGAGCGTGTTAATCGCGTGTTATACTTGAAATAAACACTTTAAAGTGATGTCTCGAGCAGGCGGGTTCACCTGGCGTAATCTGCCGGGGCGTGGCCCTAGCGAGCGTGTTAATCGCGTGCTATACTTGAAATAAACACTTTAAAGTGATGTCTCGAGCAGGCGGGTACACCTGGAGTAATCTGCCGGGGCGTGGCCCTAGCGAGCGTGTTAATCGCGTGATCTACTTGAAATAAACACGTTAAAGTGATGTCTCGCGCAGGCGTGTACACCTGGCGTAATCTGCCGGTGCGTGGCCCTAGCGAGCGTGTTAATCGCGTGCTATACTTGAAATAAACACTTTAAAGTAATGTCTCGAGAAGGCGGGTACACCTGGCGTAATCTGCCGGGGCGTGGCCCTAGAGAGCGTGTTAATCGCGTGCTATACTTGAAATAAACACTTTAAAGTGATGTCTCGAGCAGGCGGGTACACCTGGAGTAATCTGCCGGGGCGTGGCCCTAGCGAGCGTGTTAATCGCGTGCTATACTTGAAATAAACACTTTAAAGTGATGTCTCGCGCAGGCGTGTACACCTGGCGTAATCTGCCGGTGCGTGGCCCTAGCGAGCGTGTTAATCGCGTGCTACACTTGAAATAAACACTTTAAAGTAATGTCTCGAGAAGGCGGGTACACCTGGCGTAATCTGCCGGGGCGTGGCCCTAGCGAGCGTGTTAATCGCGTGCTATACTTGAAATAAACACTTTAAAGTGATGTCTCGAGCAGGCGGGTACACCTGGAGTAATCTGCCGGGGCGTGGCCCTAGCGAGCGTGTTAATCGCGTGCTATACTTGAAATAAACACTTTAAAGTGATGTCTCGCGCAGGCGTGTACACCTGGCGTAATCTGCCGGTGCGTGGCCCTAGCGAGCGTGTTAATCGCGTGCTATACTTGAAATAAACACTTTAAAGTAATGTCTCGAGAAGGCGGGTTCACCTGGCGTAATCTGCCGGGGCGTGGCCCTAGCGAGCGTGTTAATCGCGTGCTATACTTGAAATAAACACTTTAAAGTGATGTCTCGAGCAGGCGGGTACACCTGGAGTAATCTGCCGGGGCGTGGCCCTAGCGAGCGTGTTAATCGCGTGATCTACTTGAAATAAACACGTTAAAGTGATGTCTCGCGCAGGCGTGTACACCTGGCGTAATCTGCCGGTGCGTGGCCCTAGCGAGCGTCTTAATCGCGTGCTATACTTGAAATAAACACTTTAAAGTAATGTCTCGAGAAGGCGGGTACACCTGGCGTAATCTGCCGGGGCGTGGCCCTAGCGAGCGTGTTAATCGCGTGCTATACTTGAAATAAACACTTTAAAGTGATGTCTCGAGCAGGCGGGTACACCTGGAGTAATCTGCCGGGGCGTGGCCCTAGCGAGCGTGTTAATCGCGTGCTATACTTGAAATAAACACTTTAAAGTGATGTCTCGCGCAGGCGTGTACACCTGGCGTAATCTGCCGGTGCGTGGCCCTAGCGAGCGTGTTAATCGCGTGCTATACTTGAAATAAACACTTTAAAGTAATGTCTCGAGAAGGCGGGTACACCTGGCGTAATCTGCCGGGGCGTGGACCTAGCGAGCGTGTTAATCGCGTGCTATACTTGAAATAAACACTTTAAAGTGATGTCTCGAGCAGGCGGGTACACCTGGAGTAATCTGCCGGGGCGTGGCCCTAGCGAGCGTGTTAATCGCGTGCTATACTTGAAATAAACACTTTAAAGTGATGTCTCGCGCAGGCGTGTACACCTGGCGTAATCTGCCGGTGCGTGGCCCTAGCGAGCGTGTTAATCGCGTGCTATACTTGAAATAAACACTTTAAAGTAATGTCTCGAGAAGGCGGGTTCACCTGGCGTAATCTGCCGGGGCGTGGCCCTAGCGAGCGTGTTAATCGCGTGCTATACTTGAAATAAACACTTTAAAGTGATGTCTCGAGCAGGCGGGTACACCTGGAGTAATCTGCCGGGGCGTGGCCCTAGCGAGCGTGTTAATCGCGTGATCTACTTGAAATAAACACGTTAAAGTGATGTCTCGCGCAGGCGTGTACACCTGGCGTAATCTGCCGGTGCGTGGCCCTAGCGAGCGTGTTAATCGCGTGCTATACTTGAAATAAACACTTTAAAGTAATGTCTCGAGAAGGCGGGTACACCTGGCGTAATCTGCTGGTGCATGGCCCTAGCGAGCGTGTTAATCGCGTGCTATACTTGAAATAAACACGTTAAAGTGATGTCTCGCGCAGGCGGGTACACCTGGAGTAATCTGCCGGGGCGTGGCCCTAACGAGCGTGTTAATCGCGTGCTATACTTGAAATAAACACGTTAAAGTGATGTCTCGAGCAGGCGGGTACACCTGGAGTAATCTGCCGGGGCGTGGCCCTAGCGAGCGTGTTAATCGCGTGCTATACTTGAAATAAACACGTTAAAGTGATGTCTCGAGCAGGCGGGTACACCTGGCGTAACTGCCGGTGCGTGGCCCTAGCGAGCGTGTTAATCGCGTGCTATACTTGAAATAAACACGTTAAACTGATGTCTCGAGCAGGCGGGTACACCTGGCGTAATATGCTGGTGCGTGGCCCTAGCGAGCGCGTTAATCGCGTGCTATACTTGAAATAAACACGTTAAATTGATGTCTCGCGCAGGCGGGTACACCTGGCGTAATCTGCCGGGGCGCGGCCCTAGCCAGCGTGTTAATCTCGTGCTATACTTGAAATAAACACTTTAAAGTGATGTCTCGAGCTGGCGGGCACACCTGGCGTAATCTGCCGGTGCGTGGCCCTAGCGAGTGTGCGAATCGCGTGCTGTACTTGAAATAAACACTTTAAAGTGATGTCTCGAGCAGGCGGGTACACCTGGAGTAATCTGCCGGGGCGTGGCCCTAGCGAGTGTGCGAATCGCGTGCTGTACTTGAAATAAACACGTTAAAGTGATGTCTCGCGCAGGCGGGTACACCTGGCGTAATCTGCCGGTGCGTGGCCCTAGCGAGCGTGTTAATCGCGTGCTATACTTGAAATAAACACTCTAAAGTGATGTCTCGAGCAGGCGGGTACACCTGACGTAATGTGCCGGTGCGTGGCCCTAGCGAGCGTGTTAATCGCGTGCTATACTTGAAACAAACACTTTAAAGTGATGTCTCGAGCAGGCGGGTACACCTGGCGTAATATGCTGGTGCGTGGCCCTAGCGAGCGCGTTAATCGCGTGCTATACTTAAAATAAACACGTTAAAGTGATGTCTCGCGCAAGCGGGTACACCTGGCGTAATCTGCCGGGGCGCGGCCCTAGCCAGCGTGTTAATCGCGTGCTATGCTTCAAATAAACACTTTAAAGTGATGCCTCGAGCAGGCGGGTACACCTGGCGTAATCTGCCGGTGCGTGGCCCTAGCGAGCGTGTTAATCGCGTGCTATACTTGAAATAAACACTTTAAAGTGATGTCTCGAGCAGGCGGGTTCACCTGGCGTAATCTGCCGGGGCGTGGCCCTAGCGAGCGTGTTAATCGCGTGCTATACTTGAAATAAACACTTTAAAGTGATGTCTTGAGCAGGCGGGTACACCTGGAGTAATCTGCCGGGGCGTGGCCCTAGCGAGTGTGTTAATCGCGTGCTATACTTGAAATAAACACGTTAAAGTGATGTCTCGCGTAGGCGGGTACACCTGGAGTAATCTGCCGGGGCGTGGCCCTAGCGAGCGTGTTAATCGCGTGCTATACTTGAAATAAACACGTTAAAGTGATGTCTCGAGCAGGCGGGTACACCTGGAGTAATCTGCCGGGGCGTGGCCCTAGCGAGCGTGTTAATCGCGTGCTATATTTGAAATAAACACGTTAAAGTGATGTCTCGAGCAGGCGGGTACACCTGGCGTAATCTGCCGGTGCGTGGCCCTAGCGAGCGTGTTAATCGCGTGCTATACTTGAAATAAACATTTTAAAGTGATGTCTCGAGCAGGCGGGTACACCTGGCGTAATCTGCCGGGGCGTGGCCCTAACGAGCTTGTTAATCGCGTGCTATACTTGAAATAAACACTTTAAAGTGATGTCTCGAGCAGGCGGGTACACCTGGCGTAATCTGCCGGTGCGTGGCCCTAGCGAGCGTGTTAATCGCGTGCTATACTTGAAATAAACACTTTAAAGTGATGTCTCGAGCAGGCGGGTATACCTGGCGTAATCTGCCGGTGCGTGGCCCTAGCGAGCGTGTTAATCGCGTGCTATGCTTGAAATAAACACTTTAAAGTGATGTCTCGAGCAGGCGGGTACACCTGGCGTAATCTGCCGGTGCGTGGCCCTAGCGAGCGTGTTAGTCGCGTGCTATACTTGAAATAAACACTTTAAAGTGATGTCTCGAGCAGGCGGGTACACCTGGCGTAATCTGCCGGTGCGTGGCCCTAGCGAGCGTGTTAATCGCGTGCTATACTTGAAATAAACACTTTAAAGTGATGTCTCGAGCAGGCGGGTACACCTGGCGTAATCTGCCGGGGCGTGGCCCTAGCGAGCGTGTTAATCGCGTGCTATACTTGAAATAAACACTTTAAAGTGATGTCTCGAGCAGGCGGGTACACCTGGCGTAATCTGCCGGTGCGTGGCCCTAGCGAGCGCGTTAATCGCGTGCTATACTTGAAATAAACACTTTAAAGTGATGTCTCGAGCAGGCGGGTACACCTGGCGTAATCTGCCGGTGCGTGGCCCTAGCGAGCGCGTTAATCGCGTACTATACTTGAAATAAACACTTTAAAGTGATGTCTCAAGCAGGCGGGTACACCTGGCGTAATCTGCCGGTGCGTGGCCCTAGCGAGCGTGTTAATCGCGTGCTATACTTGAAATAAACACTTTAAAGTGATGTCTCGAGCAGGCGGGTACACCTGGCGTAATCTGCCGGGGCGTGGCCCTAGCGAGCGTGTTAATCGCGTGCTATACTTGAAATAAACACTTTAAAGTGATGTCTCGAGCAGGCGGGTACACCTGGCGTAATCTGCCGGTGCGTGGCCCTAGCGAGCGTGTTAATCGCGTGCTATACTTGAAATAAACACTTTAAAGTGATGTCTCGAGCAGGCGGGTACACCTGGCGTAATCTGCCGGGGCGTGGCCCTAGCGAGCGTGTTAATTGCGTGCTATACTTGAAATAAACACTTTAAAGTGATGTCTCGAGCAGGCGGGTACACCTGGCGTAATATGCTGGTGCGTGGCCCTAGCGAGCGCGTTAATCGCGTGCTATACTTGAAATAAACACGTTAAAGTGATGTCTCGCGCAAGCGGGTACACCTGGCGTAATCTGCCGGGGCGCGGCCCTAGCCAGCGTGTTAATCGCGTGCTATACTTGAAAGAAACACTTTAAAGTGATGCCGCGAGCAGGCGGGTACACCTGGCGTAATCTGCCGGTGCGTGGCCCTAGCGAGCGTGTTAATCGCGTGCTATACTTGAAATAAAAACTTTAAAGTGATGTCTCGAGCAGGCGGGTACACCTGGCGTAATCTGCCGGTGCGTGGCCCTAGCGAGCGTGTTAATCGCGTGCTATACTTGAAATAAACACTTTAAATTGATATCTCGAGCAGGCGGGTTCCCCTGGCGTAATCTGCCGGGGCGTGGCCCTAGCGAGCGTGTTAATCGCGTGCTATACTTGAAATAAACACTTTAAAGTGATGTCTCGAGCAGGCGAATACACCTGGAGTAATCTGCCGGGGCGTGGCCCTAGCGAGTGTGTTAATCGCGTGCTGTACTTGAAATAAACACTTTAAAGTGATGTCTCGAGCAGGCGGGTACACCTGGCGTAATTTGCCGGTGCGTGGCCCTAGCGAGCGTGTTAATCGCGTGCTATACTTGAAATAAACACTTTAAAGTGATGTCTCGAGCAGGCGGGTACACCTGACGTAATCTGCCGGTGCGTGGCCCTAGCGAGCGTGTTAATCGCGTGCTATACTTGAAATAAACACTTTAAAGGGATGTCTCGAGCAGGCGGGTTCACCTGGCGTAATCTGCCGGGGCGTGGCCCTAGCGTGCGCGTTAATCGCGTGCTATACTTGAAATAAACACTTTAAAGTGATGTCTCGAGCAGGCGGGTACACCTGGAGTAATCTGCCGGGGCGTGGCCCTAGCGAGTGTGTTAATCGCGTGCTGTACTTGAAATAAACACGTTAAAGTGATGTCTCGCGCAGGCGGGTACACCTGGCGTAATCTGCCGGTGCGTGGCCCTAGCGAGCGTGTTAATCGCGTGCTATACTTGAAATAAACACTTTAAAGTGGTGTCTCGAGCAGGCGGGTACACCAGGCGTAATCTGCCGGTGTATGGCCCTAGCGAGCGTGTTAATCGCGTGATATACTTGAAATAAACACGTTAAAGTGATGTCTCGCGCAGGCGGGTACACCTGGAGTAATCTGCCGGGGCGTGGCCCTAGCGAGCGTGTTAATCGCGTGCTATACTTGAAATAAACACGTTAAAGTGATGTCTCGAGCAGGCGGGTACACCTGGAGTAATCTGCCGGGGCGTGGCCCTAGCGAGCGTGTTAATCGCGTGCTATACTTGAAATAAACACTTTAATGTGATGTCTCGAGCAGGCGGGTACACCTGGCGTAATCTGCCGGGGCGTGGCCCTAGCGAGCGTGTTAATCGCGTGCTATACTTGAAATAAACACTTTAAAGTGATGTCTCGAGCAGGCGAGTACACCTGGAGTAATCTGCCGGGGCGTGGCCCTAGCGAGCGTGTTAATCGCGTGCTGTACTTGAAATAAACACTTTAAAGTGATGTCTCGAGCAGGCGGGTACACCTGGAGTAATCTGCCGGGGCGTGGCCCTAGCGAGCGTGTTAATCGCGTGCTATACTTGAAATAAACACGTTAAAGTGATGTCTCGCGCAGGCGGGTACACCTGGAGTAATCTGCCGGGGCGTGGCCCTAGCGAGCGTGTTAATCGCGTGCTATACTTGAAATAAACACGTTAAAGTGATGTCTCGCGCAGGCGGGTACACCTGGAGTAATCTGCCGGGGCGTGGCCCTAGCGAGCGTGTTAATCGCGTGCTATACTTGAAATAAACACTTTAAAGTGATGTCTCGAGCAGGCGGGTTCACCTGGCGTAATCTGCCGGGGCGCGGCCCTAGCGAGCGTGTTAATCGCGTGCTATACTTGAAATAAACACTTTAAAGTGATGTCTCGAGCAGGCGGGTACACCTGCAGTAATATGCCGGGGCGTGGCCCTTGCGAGTGTGTTAATCGCGTGCTGTACTTGAAATAAACACGTTAAAGTGATGTCTCGCGCAGGCGGGTACTCCTGGCGTAATCTAACGGTGCGTGGCCCTAGCGAGCGTGTTAATCGCGTGCTATACTTGAAATAAACACTTTAAAGTGATGTCTCGAGCAGGCGGGTACACCTGGCGTAATCTGCCGGTGTATGGCCCTAGCGAGCGTGTTAATCGCGTGCTATACTTGAAATAAACACGTTAAAGTGATGTCTCGCGCAGGCGGGTACACCTGGAGTAATCTGCCGGGGCGTGGCCCTAGCGAGCGTGTTAATCGCGTGCTATACTTGAAATAAACACGTTAAAGTGATGTCTCGCGCAGGCGGGTACACCTGGAGTAATCTGCCGGGGCGTGGCCATGGCGAGCGTGTTAATCGCGTCCTATACTTGAAATAAACACTTTAAAGTGATGTCTCGAGCAGGCGGGTACACCTGGAGTAATCTGCCGGGGCGTGGCCCTAGCGAGCGTGTTAATCGCGTGCTATACTTGAAATAAACACTTTAAAGTGATGTCTCGAGCAGGCGGGTACACCTGGAGTAATCTGCCGGGGCGTGGCCCTAGCGAGTGTGTGAATCGCGTGCTGTACTTGAAATAAACACGTTAAAGTGATGTCTCGCGCAGGCGGGTACACCTGGAGTAATCTGCCGGGGCGTGGCCCTAGCGAGCGTGTTAATCGCGTCCTATACTTGAAATAAACACTTTAAAGTGATGTCTCGCGCAGGCGGGTACACCTGGAGTAATCTGCCGGGGCGTGGCCCTAGCGAGCGTGTTAATCGCGTGCTATATATTGAAATAAACACGTTAAAGTGATGTCTCGCGCAGGCGGGTACACCTGGAGTAATCTGCCGGGGCGTGGCCCTAGCGAGCGTGTTAATCGCGTGCTATACTTGAAATAAACACTTTAAAGTGATGTCTCGAGCAGGCGAGTACACCTGGAGTAATCTGCCGGGGCGTGGCCCTAGCGAGCGTGTTAATCGCGTGCTGTACTTGAAATAAACACTTTAAAGTGATGTCTCGAGCAGGCGGGTACACCTGGAGTAATCTGCCGGGGCGTGGCCCTAGCGAGCGTGTTAATCGCGTGCTATACTTGAAATAAACACGTTAAAGTGATGTCTCGCGCAGGCGGGTACACCTGGAGTAATCTGCCGGGGCGTGGCCCTAGCGAGCGTGTTAATCGCGTGCTATACTTGAAATAAACACGTTAAAGTGATGTCTCGCGCAGGCGGGTACACCTGGAGTAATCTGCCGGGGCGTGGCCCTAGCGAGCGTGTTAATCGCGTGCTATACTTGAAATAAACACTTTAAAGTGATGTCTCGAGCAGGCGGGTTCACCTGGCGTAATCTGCCGGGGCGCGGCCCTAGCGAGCGTGTTAATCGCGTGCTATACTTGAAATAAACACTTTAAAGTGATGTCTCGAGCAGGCGGGTACACCTGCAGTAATATGCCGGGGCGTGGCCCTTGCGAGTGTGTTAATCGCGTGCTGTACTTGAAATAAACACGTTAAAGTGATGTCTCGCGCAGGCGGGTACTCCTGGCGTAATCTAACGGTGCGTGGCCCTAGCGAGCGTGTTAATCGCGTGCTATACTTGAAATAAACACTTTAAAGTGATGTCTCGAGCAGGCGGGTACACCTGGCGTAATCTGCCGGTGTATGGCCCTAGCGAGCGTGTTAATCGCGTGCTATACTTGAAATAAACACGTTAAAGTGATGTCTCGCGCAGGCGGGTACACCTGGAGTAATCTGCCGGGGCGTGGCCCTAGCGAGCGTGTTAATCGCGTGCTATACTTGAAATAAACACGTTAAAGTGATGTCTCGCGCAGGCGGGTACACCTGGAGTAATCTGCCGGGGCGTGGCCATGGCGAGCGTGTTAATCGCGTCCTATACTTGAAATAAACACTTTAAAGTGATGTCTCGAGCAGGCGGGTACACCTGGAGTAATCTGCCGGGGCGTGGCCCTAGCGAGCGTGTTAATCGCGTGCTATACTTGAAATAAACACTTTAAAGTGATGTCTCGAGCAGGCGGGTACACCTGGAGTAATCTGCCGGGGCGTGGCCCTAGCGAGTGTGTGAATCGCGTGCTGTACTTGAAATAAACACGTTAAAGTGATGTCTCGCGCAGGCGGGTACACCTGGAGTAATCTGCCGGGGCGTGGCCCTAGCGAGCGTGTTAATCGCGTCCTATACTTGAAATAAACACTTTAAAGTGATGTCTCGCGCAGGCGGGTACACCTGGAGTAATCTGCCGGGGCGTGGCCCTAGCGAGCGTGTTAATCGCGTGCTATATATTGAAATAAACACGTTAAAGTGATGTCTCGCGCAGGCGGGTACACCTGGAGTAATCTGCCGGGGCGTGGCCCTAGCGAGCGTGTTAATCGCGTGCTATACTTGAAATAAACACTTTAAAGTGATGTCTCGAGCAGGCGGGTACACCTGGAGTAATCTGCCGGGGCGTGGCCCTAGCGAGTGTGTGAATCGCGTGCTGTACTTGAAATAAACACGTTAAAGTGATGTCTCGCGCAGGCGGGTACACCTGGCGTAATCTGCCGGTGCGTGGCCCTAGCGAGCGTGTTAATCGCGTGCTATACTTGAAATAAACACTTTAATGTGATGTCTCGAGCAGGCGGGTACACCTGACCTAATCTGCCGGTGCGTGGCCCTAGCGAGCGTGTTAATCGCGTGCTATACTTGAAATAAACACTTTAAAGTGATGTCTCGAGCAGGCGGGTTCACCTGGCGTAATCTGCCGGGGCGCGGCCCTAGCGAGCGTGTTAATCGCGTGCTATACTTGAAATAAACACTTTAAAGTGATGTCTCGAGCAGGCGGGTACACCTGCAGTAATATGCCGGGGCGTGGCCCTAGCGAGTGTGGTAATCGCGTGCTGTACTTGAAATAAACACGTTAAAGTGATGTCTCGCGCAGGCGGGTACACCTGGAGTAATCTGCCGGGGCGTGGCCCTAGCGAGCGTGTTAATCGCGTCCTATACTTGAAATAAACACGTCAAATTGATGTCTCGCGCAGGCGGGTACACCTGGAGTATTCTGCCGGCGCGTGGCCCTAGCGAGCGTGTTAATCGCGTGCTATACTTGAAATAAACACGTCAAATTGATGTCTCGAACAGGCGGGTACACCTGGCGTAATCTGCCGGTGCGTGGCCCTAGCGAGCGTGTTAATCGCGTGCTATACTTGAAATAAAAACTTTAAAGTGATGTCTCGAGCAGGCGGGTACACCTGGCGTAATCTGCCGGTGCGTGGCCCTAGCGAGCGTGTTAATCGCGTGCTATACTTGAAATAAACACTTTAAAGTGATGTCTCGAGCAGGCGGGTTCCCCTGGCGTAATCTGCCGGGGCGTGGCAATAGCGAGCGTGTTAATCGCGCGCTATACTTGAAATAAACACTTTAAAGTGATGTCTCGAGCAGGCGGGTACACCTGGAGTAATCTGCCGGGGCGTGGCCCTAGCGAGTGTGTTAATCGCGTGCTGTACTTGAAATAAACACTTTAAAGTGATGTCACGAGCAGGCGGGTACACCTGGCGTAATTTGCCGGTGCGTGGCCCTAGCGAGCGTGTTAATCGCGTGCTATACTTGAAATAAACACTTTAAAGTGATGTCTCGAGCAGGCGGGTACACCTGACGTAATCTGCCGGTGCGTGGCCCTAGCGAGCGTGTTAATCGCGTGCTATACTTGAAATAAACACTTTAAAGGGATGTCTCGAGCAGGCGGGTTCACCTGGCGTAATCTGCCGGGGCGTGGCCCTAGCGAGCGCGTTAATCGCGTGCTATACTTGAAATAAACACTTTAAAGTGATGTCTCGAGCAGGCGGGTACACCTGGAGTAATCTGCCGGGGCGTGGCCCTAGCGAGTGTGTTAATCGCGTGCTGTACTTGAAATAAACACGTTAAAGTGATGTCTCGCGCAGGCGGGTACACCTGGCGTAATCTGCCGGGGCGTGGCCCTAGCGAGCGTGTTAATCGCGTGCTATACTTGAAATAAACACGTTAAAGTGATGTCTCGAGCAGGCGGGTACACCTGGAGTAATCTGCCGGGGCGTGGCCCTAGCGAGCGTGTTAATCGCGTGCTATACTTGAAATAAACACTTTAATGTGATGTCTCGAGCAGGCGGGTACACCTGGCGTAATCTGCCGGGGCGTGGCCCTAGCGAGCGTGGTAATCGCGTGCTATACTTGAAATAAACACTTTAAAGTGATGTCTCGAGCAGGCGGGTACACCTGGAGTAATCTGCCGAGGCGTGGCCCTAGCGAGTGTGTTAATCGCGTGCTGTACTTGAAATAAACACGTTAAAGTGATGTCTCGCGCAGGCGTGTACACCTGGCGTAATCTGCCGGTGCGTGGCCCTAGCGAGCGTGTTAATCGCGTGCTATACTTGAAATAAACACTTTAAAGTGATGTCTCGAGAAGGCGGGTACACCTGGCGTAATCTGCCGGTGCATGGCCCTAGCGAGCGTGTTAATCGCGTGCTATACTTGAAATAAACACGTTAAAGTGATGTCTCGCGCAGGCTGGTACACCTGGAGTAATCTGCCGGGGCGTGGCCCTAGCGAGCGTGTTAATCGCGTGCTATACATGAAATAAACACGTTAAAGTGATGTCTCGAGCAGGCGGGTACACCTGGAGTAATCTGCCGGGGCGTGGCCCTAGCGAGCGTGTTAATCGCGTGCTATACTTGAAATAAACACGTTAAAGTGATGTCTCGAGCAGGCGGGTACACCTGGCGTAATCTGCCGGTGCGTGGCCCTAGCGAGCGTGTTAATCGCGTGCTATACTTGAAATAAACACGTTAAACTGATGTCTCGAGCAGGCGGGTACACCTGGCGTAATATGCTGGTGCGTGGTCCTAGCGAGCGCGTTAATCGCGTGCTATACTTGAAATAAACACGTTAAAGTGATGTCTCGCGCAGGCGCGGAACACCTGGCGTAATCTGCCGGGGCGCGGCCCTAGCCAGCGTGTTAATCTCGTGCTATACTTGAAATAAACACTTTAAAGTGATGTCTCGAGCAGGCGGGTACACCTGGCGTAATCTGCCGGTGCGTGGCCCTAGCGAGCGTGTTAATCGCGTGTTATACTTGAAATAAACACTTTAAAGTGATGTCTCGAGCAGGCGGGTACACCTGGAGTAATCTGCCGGGGCGTGGCCCTAGCGAGTGTGCGAATCGCGTGCTATACATGAAATAAACACGTTAAAGTGATGTCTCGAGCAGGCGGGTACACCTGGAGTAATCTGCCGAGGCGTGGCCCTAGCGAGTGTGTTAATCGCGTGCTGTACTTGAACTAAACACGTTAAAGTGATGTCTCGCGCAGGCGTGTACACCTGGCGTAATCTGCCGGTGCGTGGCCCTAGCGAGCGTGTTAATCGCGTGCTATACTTGAAATAAACACTTTAAAGTGATGTCTCGAGAAGGCGGGTACACCTGGCGTAATCTGCCGGTGCATGGCCCTAGCGAGCGTGTTAATCGCGTGCTATACTTGAAATTAACACGTTAAAGTGATGTCTCGCGCAGGCTGGTACACCTGGAGTAATCTGCCGGGGCGTGGCCCTAGCGAGCGTGTTAATCGCGTGCTATACATGAAATAAACACGTTAAAGTGATGTCTCGAGCAGGCGGGTACACCTGGAGTAATCTGCCGGGGCGTGGCCCTAGCGAGCGTGTTAATCGCGTGCTATACTTGAAATAAACACGTTAAAGTGATGTCTCGAGCAGGCGGGTACACCTGGCGTAATCTGCCGGTGCGTGGCCCTAGCGAGCGTGTTAATCGCGTGCTATACTTGAAATAAACACGTTAAAGTGATGTCTCGCGCAGGCGGGTACACCTGGCGTAATCTGCCGGGGCGCGGCCCTAGCCAGCGTGTTAATCTCGTGCTATACTTGAAATAAACACTTTGAAGTGATGTCTCGAGCAGGCGGGTACACCTGGCGTAATCTGCCGGTGCGTGGCCCTAGCGAGCGTGTTAATCGCGTGTTATACTTGAAATAAACACTTTAAAGTGATGTCTCGAGCAGGCGGGTTCACCTGGCGTAATCTGCCGGGGCGTGGCCCTAGCGAGCGTGTTAATCGCGTGCTATACTAGAAATAAACACTTTAAAGTGATGTCTCGAGCAGGCGGGTACACCTGGAGTAATCTGCCGGGGCGCGGCCCTAACGAGCGTGTTAATCGCGTGCTATACATGAAATAAACACGTTAAAGTGATGTCTCGAGCAGGCGGGTACACCTGGAGTAATCTGCCGAGGCGTGGCCCTAGCGAGTGTGTTAATCGCGTGCTGTACTTGAACTAAACACGTTAAAGTGATGTCTCGCGCAGGCGTGTACACCTGGCGTAATCTGCCGGTGCGTGGCCCTAGCGAGCGTGTTAATCGCGTGCTATACTTGAAATAAACACTTTAAAGTGATGTCTCGAGAAGGCGGGTACACCTGGCGTAATCTGCCGGTGCATGGCCCTAGCGAGCGTGTTAATCGCGTGCTATACTTGAAATTAACACGTTAAAGTGATGTCTCGCGCAGGCTGGTACACCTGGAGTAATCTGCCGGGGCGTGGCCCTAGCGAGCGTGTTAATCGCGTGCTATACTTGAAATAAACACTTTAAAGTGATGTCTCGCGCAGGCGTGTACACCTGGCGTAATCTGCCGGTGCGTGGCCCTAGCGAGCGTGTTAATCGCGTGCTATACTTGAAATAAACACTTTAAAGTAATGTCTCGAGAAGGCGGGTTCACCTGGCGTAATCTGCCGGGGCGTGGCCCTAGCGAGCGTGTTAATCGCGTGCTATACTTGAAATAAACACTTTAAAGTGATGTCTCGAGCAGGCGGGTACACCTGGAGTAATCTGCCGGGGCGTGGCCCTAGCGAGCGTGTTAATCGCGTGATCTACTTGAAATAAACACGTTAAAGTGATGTCTCGCGCAGGCGTGTACACCTGGCGTAATCTGCCGGTGCGTGGCCCTAGCGAGCGTCTTAATCGCGTGCTATACTTGAAATAAACACTTTAAAGTAATGTCTCGAGAAGGCGGGTACACCTGGCGTAATCTGCCGGGGCGTGGCCCTAGCGAGCGTGTTAATCGCGTGCTATACTTGAAATAAACACTTTAAAGTGATGTCTCGAGCAGGCGGGTACACCTGGAGTAATCTGCCGAGGCGTGGCCCTAGCGAGCGTGTTAATCGCGTGCTATACTTGAAATAAACACTTTAAAGTGATGTCTCGCGCAGGCGTGTACACCTGGCGTAATCTGCCGGTGCGTGGCCCTAGCGAGCGTGTTAATCGCGTGCTATACTTGAAATAAACACTTTAAAGTAATGTCTCGAGAAGGCGGGTACACCTGGCGTAATCTGCCGGGGCGTGGCCCTAGCGAGCGTGTTAATCGCGTGCTATACTTGAAATAAACACTTTAAAGTGATGTCTCGAGCAGGCGGGTACACCTGGAGTAATCTGCCGGGGCGTGGCCCTAGCGAGCGTGTTAATCGCGTGCTATACTTGAAATAAACACTTTAAAGTGATGTCTCGCGCAGGCGTGTACACCTGGCGTAATCTGCCGGTGCGTGGCCCTAGCGAGCGTGTTAATCGCGTGCTATACTTGAAATAAACACTTTAAAGTAATGTCTCGAGAAGGCGGGTTCACCTGGCGTAATCTGCCGGGGCGTGGCCCTAGCGAGCGTGTTAATCGCGTGCTATACTTGAAATAAACACTTTAAAGTGATGTCTCGAGCAGGCGGGTACACCTGGAGTAATCTGCCGGGGCGTGGCCCTAGCGAGCGTGTTAATCGCGTGATCTACTTGAAATAAACACGTTAAAGTGATGTCTCGCGCAGGCGTGTACACCTGGCGTAATCTGCCGGTGCGTGGCCCTAGCGAGCGTGTTAATCGCGTGCTATACTTGAAATAAACACTTTAAAGTGATGTCTCGAGCAGGCGGGTTCACCTGGCGTAATCTGCCGGGGCGTGGCCCTAGCGAGCGTGTTAATCGCGTGCTATACTTGAAATAAACACTTTAAAGTGATGTCTCGAGCAGGCGGGTACACCTGACGTAATCTGCCGGTGCGTGGCCCTAGCGAGCGTGTTAATCGCGTGATCTACTAGAAATAAACACGTTAAAGTGATGTCTCGCGCAGGCGTGTACACCTGGCGTAATCTGCCGGTGCGTGGCCCTAGCGAGCGTGTTAATCGCGTGCTATACTTGAAATAAACACTTTAAAGTAATGTCTCGAGAAGGCGGGTACACCTGGCGTAATCTGCTGGTGCATGGCCCTAGCGAGCGTGTTAATCGCGTGCTATACTTGAAATAAACACGTTAAAGTGATGTCTCGCGCAGGCGGGTACACCTGGAGTAATCTGCCGGGGCGTGGCCCTAACGAGCGTGTTAATCGCGTGCTATACTTGAAATAAACACGTTAAAGTGATGTCTCGAGCAGGCGGGTACACCTGGAGTAATCTGCCGGGGCGTGGCCCTAGCGAGCGTGTTAATCGCGTGCTATACTTGAAATAAACACGTTAAAGTGATGTCTCGAGCAGGCGGGTACACCTGGCGTAACTGCCGGTGCGTGGCCCTAGCGAGCGTGTTAATCGCGTGCTATACTTGAAATAAACACGTTAAACTGATGTCTCGAGCAGGCGGGTACACCTGGCGTAATATGCTGGTGCGTGGCCCTAGCGAGCGCGTTAATCGCGTGCTATACTTGAAATAAACACGTTAAATTGATGTCTCGCGCAGGCGGGTACACCTGGCGTAATCTGCCGGGGCGCGGCCCTAGCCAGCGTGTTAATCTCGTGCTATACTTGAAATAAACACTTTAAAGTGATGTCTCGAGCTGGCGGGCACACCTGGCGTAATCTGCCGGTGCGTGGCCCTAGCGAGTGTGCGAATCGCGTGCTGTACTTGAAATAAACACTTTAAAGTGATGTCTCGAGCAGGCGGGTACACCTGGAGTAATCTGCCGGGGCGTGGCCCTAGCGAGTGTGCGAATCGCGTGCTGTACTTGAAATAAACACGTTAAAGTGATGTCTCGCGCAGGCGGGTACACCTGGCGTAATCTGCCGGTGCGTGGCCCTAGCGAGCGTGTTAATCGCGTGCTATACTTGAAATAAACACTCTAAAGTGATGTCTCGAGCAGGCGGGTACACCTGACGTAATGTGCCGGTGCGTGGCCCTAGCGAGCGTGTTAATCGCGTGCTATACTTGAAATAAACACTTTAAAGTGATGTCTCGAGCAGGCGGGTACACCTGGCGTAATATGCTGGTGCGTGGCCCTAGCGAGCGCGTTAATCGCGTGCTATACTTAAAATAAACACGTTAAAGTGATGTCTCGCGCAAGCGGGTACACCTGGCGTAATCTGCCGGGGCGCGGCCCTAGCCAGCGTGTTAATCGCGTGCTATACTTGAAATAAACACTTTAAAGTGATGCCTCGAGCAGGCGGGTACACCTGGCGTAATCTGCCGGTGCGTGGCCCTAGCGAGCGTGTTAATCGCGTGCTATACTTGAAATAAACACTTTAAAGTGATGTCTCGAGCAGGCGGGTTCACCTGGCGTAATCTGCCGGGGCGTGGCCCTAGCGAGCGTGTTAATCGCGTGCTATACTTGAAATAAACACTTTAAAGTGATGTCTTGAGCAGGCGGGTACACCTGGAGTAATCTGCCGGGGCGTGGCCCTAGCGAGTGTGTTAATCGCGTGCTATACTTGAAATAAACACGTTAAAGTGATGTCTCGCGTAGGCGGGTACACCTGGAGTAATCTGCCGGGGCGTGGCCCTAGCGAGCGTGTTAATCGCGTGCTATACTTGAAATAAACACGTTAAAGTGATGTCTCGAGCAGGCGGGTACACCTGGAGTAATCTGCCGGGGCGTGGCCCTAGCGAGCGTGTTAATCGCGTGCTATATTTGAAATAAACACGTTAAAGTGATGTCTCGAGCAGGCGGGTACACCTGGCGGAATCTGCCGGTGCGTGGCCCTAGCGAGCGTGTTAATCGCGTGCTATACTTGAAATAAACATTTTAAAGTGATGTCTCGAGCAGGCGGGTACACCTGGCGTAATCTGCCGGGGCGTGGCCCTAACGAGCTTGTTAATCGCGTGCTATACTTGAAATAAACACTTTAAAGTGATGTCTCGAGCAGGCGGGTACACCTGGCGTAATCTGCCGGTGCGTGGCCCTAGCGAGCGTGTTAATCGCGTGCTATACTTGAAATAAACACTTTAAAGTGATGTTTCGAGCAGGCGGGTACACCTGGCGTAATCTGCCGGTGCGTGGCCCTAGCGAGCGTGTTAATCGCGTGCTATACTTGAAATAAACACTTTAAAGTGATGTCTCGAGCAGGCGGGTACACCTGGCGTAATCTGCCGGTGCGTGGCCCTAGCGAGCGTGTTAGTCGCGTGCTATACTTGAAATAAACACTTTAAAGTGATGTCTCGAGCAGGCGGGTACACCTGGCGTAATCTGCCGGTGCGTGGCCCTAGCGAGCGTGTTAATCGCGTGCAATATTTGAAATAAACACTTTAAAGTGATGTCTCGAGCAGGCGGGTACACCTGGCGTAATCTGCCGGGGCGTGGCCCTAGCGAGCGTGTTAATCGCGTGCTATACTTGAAATAAACACTTTAAAGTGATGTCTCGAGCAGGCGGGTACACCTGGCGTAATCTGCCGGTGCGTGGCCCTAGCGAGCGCGTTAATCGCGTGCTATACTTGAAATAAACACTTTAAAGTGATGTCTCGAGCAGGCGGGTACACCTGGCGTAATCTGCCGGTGCGTGGCCCTAGCGAGCGCGTTAATCGCGTGCTATACTTGAAATAAACACTTTAAAGTGATGTCTCAAGCAGGCGGGTACACCTGGCGTAATCTGCCGGTGCGTGGCCCTAGCGAGCGTGTTAATCGCGTGCTATACTTGAAATAAACACTTTAAAGTGATGTCTCGAGCAGGCGGGTACACCTGGCGTAATCTGCCGGGGCGTGGCCCTAGCGAGCGTGTTAATCGCGTGCTATACTTGAAATAAACACTTTAAAGTGATGTCTCGAGCAGGCGGGTACACCTGGCGTAATCTGCCGGTGCGTGGCCCTAGCGAGCGTGTTAATCGCGTGCTATACTTGAAATAAACACTTTAAAGTGATGTCTCGAGCAGGCGGGTACACCTGGCGTAATCTGCCGGGGCGTGGCCCTAGCGAGCGTGTTAATCGCGTGCTATACTTGAAATAAACACTTTAAAGTGATGTCTCGAGCAGGCGGGTACACCTGGCGTAATATGCTGGTGCGTGGCCCTAGCGAGCGCGTTAATCGCGTGCTATACTTGAAATAAACACGTTAAAGTGATGTCTCGCGCAAGCGGGTACACCTGGCGTAATCTGCCGGGGCGCGGCCCTAGCCAGCGTGTTAATCGCGTGCTATACTTGAAAGAAACACTTTAAAGTGATGCCGCGAGCAGGCGGGTACACCTGGCGTAATCTGCCGGTGCGTGGCCCTAGCGAGCGTGTTAATCGCGTGCTATACTTGAAATAAAAACTTTAAAGTGATGTCTCGAGCAGGCGGGTACACCTGGCGTAATCTGCCGGTGCGTGGCCCTAGCGAGCGTGTTAATCGCGTGCTATACTTGAAATAAACACTTTAAATTGATATCTCGAGCAGGCGGGTTCCCCTGGCGTAATCTGCCGGGGCGTGGCCCTAGCGAGCGTGTTAATCGCGTGCTATACTTGAAATAAACACTTTAAAGTGATGTCTCGAGCAGGCGGGTACACCTGGAGTAATCTGCCGGGGCGTGGCCCTAGCGAGTGTGTTAATCGCGTGCTGTACTTGAAATAAACACTTTAAAGTGATGTCTCGAGCAGGCGGGTACACCTGGCGTAATTTGCCGGTGCGTGGCCCTAGCGAGCGTGTTAATCGCGTGCTATACTTGAAATAAACACTTTAAAGTGATGTCTCGAGCAGGCGGGTACACCTGACGTAATCTGCCGGTGCGTGGCCCTAGCGAGCGTGTTAATCGCGTGCTATACTTGAAATAAACACTTTAAAGGGATGTCTCGAGCAGGCGGGTTCACCTGGCGTAATCTGCCGGGGCGTGGCCCTAGCGTGCGCGTTAATCGCGTGCTATACTTGAAATAAACACTTTAAAGTGATGTCTCGAGCAGGCGGGTACACCTGGAGTAATCTGCCGGGGCGTGGCCCTAGCGAGTGTGTTAATCGCGTGCTGTACTTGAAATAAACACGTTAAAGTGATGTCTCGCGCAGGCGGGTACACCTGGCGTAATCTGCCGGTGCGTGGCCCTAGCGAGCGTGTTAATCGCGTGCTATACTTGAAATAAACACTTTAAAGTGGTGTCTCGAGCAGGCGGGTACACCAGGCGTAATCTGCCGGTGTATGGCCCTAGCGAGCGTGTTAATCGCGTGATATACTTGAAATAAACACGTTAAAGTGATGTCTCGCGCAGGCGGGTACACCTGGAGTAATCTGCCGGGGCGTGGCCCTAGCGAGCGTGTTAATCGCGTGCTATACTTGAAATAAACACGTTAAAGTGATGTCTCGAGCAGGCGGGTACACCTGGAGTAATCTGCCGGGGCGTGGCCCTAGCGAGCGTGTTAATCGCGTGCTATACTTGAAATAAACACTTTAATGTGATGTCTCGAGCAGGCGGGTACACCTGGCGTAATCTGCCGGGGCGTGGCCCTAGCGAGCGTGTTAATCGCGTGCTATACTTGAAATAAACACTTTAAAGTGATGTCTCGAGCAGGCGAGTACACCTGGAGTAATCTGCCGGGGCGTGGCCCTAGCGAGCGTGTTAATCGCGTGCTGTACTTGAAATAAACACTTTAAAGTGATGTCTCGAGCAGGCGGGTACACCTGGAGTAATCTGCCGGGGCGTGGCCCTAGCGAGCGTGTTAATCGCGTGCTATACTTGAAATAAACACGTTAAAGTGATGTCTCGCGCAGGCGGGTACACCTGGAGTAATCTGCCGGGGCGTGGCCCTAGCGAGCGTGTTAATCGCGTGCTATACTTGAAATAAACACGTTAAAGTGATGTCTCGCGCAGGCGGGTACACCTGGAGTAATCTGCCGGGGCGTGGCCCTAGCGAGCGTGTTAATCGCGTGCTATACTTGAAATAAACACTTTAAAGTGATGTCTCGAGCAGGCGGGTTCACCTGGCGTAATCTGCCGGGGCGCGGCCCTAGCGAGCGTGTTAATCGCGTGCTATACTTGAAATAAACACTTTAAAGTGATGTCTCGAGCAGGCGGGTACACCTGCAGTAATATGCCGGGGCGTGGCCCTAGCGAGTGTGTTAATCGCGTGCTGTACTTGAAATAAACACGTTAAAGTGATGTCTCGCGCAGGCGGGTACTCCTGGCGTAATCTAACGGTGCGTGGCCCTAGCGAGCGTGTTAATCGCGTGCTATACTTGAAATAAACACTTTAAAGTGATGTCTCGAGCAGGCGGGTACACCTGGCGTAATCTGCCGGTGTATGGCCCTAGCGAGCGTGTTAATCGCGTGCTATACTTGAAATAAACACGTTAAAGTGATGTCTCGCGCAGGCGGGTACACCTGGAGTAATCTGCCGGGGCGTGGCCCTAGCGAGCGTGTTAATCGCGTGCTATACTTGAAATAAACACGTTAAAGTGATGTCTCGCGCAGGCGGGTACACCTGGAGTAATCTGCCGGGGCGTGGCCATGGCGAGCGTGTTAATCGCGTCCTATACTTGAAATAAACACTTTAAAGTGATGTCTCGAGCAGGCGGGTACACCTGGAGTAATCTGCCGGGGCGTGGCCCTAGCGAGCGTGTTAATCGCGTGCTATACTTGAAATAAACACTTTAAAGTGATGTCTCGAGCAGGCGGGTACACCTGGAGTAATCTGCCGGGGCGTGGCCCTAGCGAGTGTGTGAATCGCGTGCTGTACTTGAAATAAACACGTTAAAGTGATGTCTCGCGCAGGCGGGTACACCTGGAGTAATCTGCCGGGGCGTGGCCCTAGCGAGCGTGTTAATCGCGTCCTATACTTGAAATAAACACTTTAAAGTGATGTCTCGCGCAGGCGGGTACACCTGGAGTAATCTGCCGGGGCGTGGCCCTAGCGAGCGTGTTAATCGCGTGCTATACTTGAAATAAACACGTTAAAGTGATGTCTCGCGCAGGCGGGTACACCTGGAGTAATCTGCCGGGGCGTGGCCCTAGCGAGCGTGTTAATCGCGTGCTATACTTGAAATAAACACTTTAAAGTGATGTCTCGAGCAGGCGGGTACACCTGGAGTAATCTGCCGGGGCGTGGCCCTAGCGAGTGTGTGAATCGCGTGCTGTACTTGAAATAAACACGTTAAAGTGATGTCTCGCGCAGGCGGGTACACCTGGCGTAATCTGCCGGTGCGTGGCCCTAGCGAGCGTGTTAATCGCGTGCTATACTTGAAATAAACACTTTAATGTGATGTCTCGAGCAGGCGGGTACACCTGACCTAATCTGCCGGTGCGTGGCCCTAGCGAGCGTGTTAATCGCGTGCTATACTTGAAATAAACACTTTAAAGTGATGTCTCGAGCAGGCGGGTTCACCTGGCGTAATCTGCCGGGGCGCGGCCCTAGCGAGCGGGTTAATCGCGTGCTATACTTGAAATAAACACTTTAAAGTGATGTCTCGAGCAGGCGGGTACACCTGCAGTAATATGCCGGGGCGTGGCCCTAGCGAGTGTGTTAATCGCGTGCTGTACTTGAAATAAACACGTTAAAGTGATGTCTCGCGCAGGCGGGTACTCCTGGCGTAATCTGCCATTGCGTGGCCCTAGCGAGCGTGTTAATCGCGTGCTATACTTGAAATAAACACTTTAAAGTGATGTCTCGAGCAGGCGGGTACACCTGGCGTAATCTGCCGGTGTATGGCCCTAGCGAGCGTGTTAATCGCGTGCTATACTTGAAATAAACACGTTAAAGTGATGTCTCGCGCAGGCGGGTACACCTGGAGTAATCTGCCGGGGCGTGGCCCTAGCGAGCGTGTTAATCGCGTGCTATACTTGAAATAAACACGTTAAAGTGATGTCTCGCGCAGGCGGGTACACCTGGAGTAATCTGCCGGGGCGTGGCCCTAGCGAGCGTGTTAATCGCGTGCTATACTTGAAATAAACACGTTGAAGTGATGTCTCGAGCAGGCGGGTACACCTGGAGTAATCTGCCGGCGCGTGGCCCTAGCGAGCGTGTTAATCGCGTCCTATACTTGAAATAAACACGTCAAATTGATGTCTCGCGCAGGCGGGTACACCTGGAGTAATCTGCCGGCGCGTGGCCCTAGCGAGCGTGTTAATCGCGTCCTATACTTGAAATAAACACGTCAAATTGATGTCTCGAACAGGCGGGTACACCTGGCGTAATCTGCCGGTGCGTGGCCCTAGCGAGCGTGTTAATCGCGTGCTATACTTGAAATAAAAACTTTAAAGTGATGTCTCGAGCAGGCGGGTACACCTGGCGTAATCTGCCGGTGCGTGGCCCTAGCGAGCGTGTTAATCGCGTGCTATACTTGAAATAAACACTTTAAAGTGATGTCTCGAGCAGGCGGGTTCCCCTGGCGTAATCTGCCGGGGCGTGGCAATAGCGAGCGTGTTAATCGCGCGCTATACTTGAAATAAACACTTTAAAGTGATGTCTCGAGCAGGCGGGTACACCTGGAGTAATCTGCCGGGGCGTGGCCCTAGCGAGTGTGTTAATCGCGTGCTGTACTTGAAATAAACACTTTAAAGTGATGTCACGAGCAGGCGGGTACACCTGGCGTAATTTGCCGGTGCGTGGCCCTAGCGAGCGTGTTAATCGCGTGCTATACTTGAAATAAACACTTTAAAGTGATGTCTCGAGCAGGCGGGTACACCTGACGTAATCTGCCGGTGCGTGGCCCTAGCGAGCGTGTTAATCGCGTGCTATACTTGAAATAAACACTTTAAAGGGATGTCTCGAGCAGGCGGGTTCACCTGGCGTAATCTGCCGGGGCGTGGCCCTAGCGAGCGCGTTAATCGCGTGCTATACTTGAAATAAACACTTTGAAGTGATGTCTCGAGCAGGCGGGTACACCTGGAGTAATCTGCCGGGGCGTGGCCCTAGCGAGTGTGTTAATCGCGTGCTGTACTTGAAATAAACACGTTAAAGTGATGTCTCGCGCAGGCGGGTACACCTGGCGTAATCTGCCGGGGCGTGGCCCTAGCGAGCGTGTTAATCGCGTGCTATACTTGAAATAAACACGTTAAAGTGATGTCTCGAGCAGGCGGGTACACCTGGAGTAATCTGCCGGGGCGTGGCCCTAGCGAGCGTGTTAATCGCGTGCTATACTTGAAATAAACACTTTAATGTGATGTCTCGAGCAGGCGGGTACACCTGGCGTAATCTGCCGGGGCGTGGCCCTAGCGAGCGTGGTAATCGCGTGCTATACTTGAAATAAACACTTTAAAGTGATGTCTCGAGCAGGCGGGTACACCTGGAGTAATCTGCCGAGGCGTGGCCCTAGCGAGTGTGTTAATCGCGTGCTGTACTTGAAGTAAACACGTTAAAGTGATGTCTCGCGCAGGCGTGTACACCTGGCGTAATCTGCCGGTGCGTGGCCCTAGCGAGCGTGTTAATCGCGTGCTATACTTGAAATAAACACTTTAAAGTGATGTCTCGAGAAGGCGGGTACACCTGGCGTAATCTGCCGGTGCATGGCCCTAGCGAGCGTGTTAATCGCGTGCTATACTTGAAATAAACACGTTAAAGTGATGTCTCGCGCAGGCTGGTACACCTGGAGTAATCTGCCGGGGCGTGGCCCTAGCGAGCGTGTTAATCGCGTGCTATACATGAAATAAACACGTTAAAGTGATGTCTCGAGCAGGCGGGTACACCTGGAGTAATCTGCCGGGGCGTGGCCCTAGCGAGCGTGTTAATCGCGTGCTATACTTGAAATAAACACGTTAAAGTGATGTCTCGAGCAGGCGGGTACACCTGGCGTAATCTGCCGGTGCGTGGCCCTAGCGAGCGTGTTAATCGCGTGCTATACTTGAAATAAACACGTTAAACTGATGTCTCGAGCAGGCGGGTACACCTGGCGTAATATGCTGGTGCGTGGTCCTAGCGAGCGCGTTAATCGCGTGCTATACTTGAAATAAACACGTTAAAGTGATGTCTCGCGCAGGCGCGGAACACCTGGCGTAATCTGCCGGGGCGCGGCCCTAGCCAGCGTGTTAATCTCGTGCTATACTTGAAATAAACACTTTAAAGTGATGTCTCGAGCAGGCGGGTACACCTGGCGTAATCTGCCGGTGCGTGGCCCTAGCGAGCGTGTTAATCGCGTGTTATACTTGAAATAAACACTTTAAAGTGATGTCTCGAGCAGGCGGGTTCACATGGCGTAATCTGCCGGGGCGTGGCCCTAGCGAGCGTGTTAATCGCGTGCTATACTTGAAATAAACACTTTAAAGTGATGTCTCGAGCAGGCGGGTACACCTGGAGTAATCTGCCGGGGCGTGGCCCTAGCGAGTGTGCGAATCGCGTGCTGTACTTGAAATAAACACGTTAAAGTGATGTCTCGCGCAGGCGGGTACACCTGGCGTAATCTGCCGGTGCGTGGCCCTAGCGAGCGTGTTAATCGCGTGCTATACTTGAAATAAACACTTTAAAGTGATGTCTCGAGCAGGCGGGTACACCTGACGTAATCTGCCGGTGCGTGGCCCTAGCGAGCGTGTTAATCGCGTGTTATACTTGAAATAAACACTTTAAAGTGATGTCTCGAGCAGGCGGGTTCACCTGGCGTAATCTGCCGGGGCGTGGCCCTAGCGAGCGTGTTAATCGCGTGCTATACTTGAAATAAACACGTTAAAGTGATGTCTCGCGCAGGCGGGTACACCTGGAGTAATCTGCCGGGGCGTGGCCCTAACGAGCGTGTTAATCGCGTGCTATACATGAAATAAACACGTTAAAGTGATGTCTCGAGCAGGCGGGTACACCTGGAGTAATCTGCCGAGGCGTGGCCCTAGCGAGTGTGTTAATCGCGTGCTGTACTTGAAATAAACACGTTAAAGTGATGTCTCGCGCAGGCGTGTACACCTGGCGTAATCTGCCGGTGCGTGGCCCTAGCGAGCGTGTTAATCGCGTGCTATACTTGAAATAAACACTTTAAAGTGATGTCTCGAGAAGGCGGGTACACCTGGCGTAATCTGCCGGTGCATGGCCCTAGCGAGCGTGTTAATCGCGTGCTATACTTGAAATAAACACGTTAAAGTGATGTCTCGCGCAGGCGGGTACACCTGGAGTAATCTGCCGGGGCGTGGCCCTAACGAGCGTGTTAATCGCGTGCTATACATGAAATAAACACGTTAAAGTGATGTCTCGAGCAGGCGGGTACACCTGGAGTAATCTGCCGAGGCGTGGCCCTAGCGAGTGTGTTAATCGCGTGCTGTACTTGAACTAAACACGTTAAAGTGATGTCTCGCGCAGGCGTGTACACCTGGCGTAATCTGCCGGTGCGTGGCCCTAGCGAGCGTGTTAATCGCGTGCTATACTTGAAATAAACACTTTAAAGTGATGTCTCGAGAAGGCGGGTACACCTGGCGTAATCTGCCGGTGCATGGCCCTAGCGAGCGTGTTAATCGCGTGCTATACTTGAAATTAACACGTTAAAGTGATGTCTCGCGCAGGCTGGTACACCTGGAGTAATCTGCCGGGGCGTGGCCCTAGCGAGCGTGTTAATCGCGTGCTATACATGAAATAAACACGTTAAAGTGATGTCTCGAGCAGGCGGGTACACCTGGAGTAATCTGCCGGGGCGTGGCCCTAGCGAGCGTGTTAATCGCGTGCTATACTTGAAATAAACACGTTAAAGTGATGTCTCGAGCAGGCGGGTACACCTGGCGTAATCTGCCGGTGCGTGGCCCTAGCGAGCGTGTTAATCGCGTGCTATACTTGAAATAAACACGTTAAACTGATGTCTCGAGCAGGCGGGTACACCTGGCGTAATATGCTGGTGCGTGGCCCTAGCGAGCGCGTTAATCGCGTGCTATACTTGAAATAAACACGTTAAAGTGATGTCTCGCGCAGGCGGGTACACCTGGCGTAATCTGCCGGGGCGCGGCCCTAGCCAGCGTGTTAATCTCGTGCTATACTTGAAATAAACACTTTGAAGTGATGTCTCGAGCAGGCGGGTACACCTGGCGTAATCTGCCGGTGCGTGGCCCTAGCGAGCGTGTTAATCGCGTGTTATACTTGAAATAAACACTTTAAAGTGATGTCTCGAGCAGGCGGGTTCACCTGGCGTAATCTGCCGGGGCGTGGCCCTAGCGAGCGTGTTAATCGCGTGCTATACTAGAAATAAACACTTTAAAGTGATGTCTCGAGCAGGCGGGTACACCTGGAGTAATCTGCCGGGGCGCGGCCCTAGCCAGCGTGTTAATCTCGTGCTATACTTGAAATAAACACTTTAAAGTGATGTCTCGAGCAGGCGGGTACACCTGGCGTAATCTGCCAGTGCGTGGCCCTAGCGAGCGTGTTAATCGCGTGTTATACTTGAAATAAACACTTTAAAGTGATGTCTCGAGCAGGCGGGTTCACCTGGCGTAATCTGCCGGGGCGTGGCCCTAGCGAGCGTGTTAATCGCGTGCTATACTAGAAATAAACACTTTAAAGTGATGTCTCGAGCAGGCGGGTACACCTGGAGTAATCTGCCGGGGCGTGGCCCTAGCGAGCGTGTTAATCGCGTGCTATACTTGAAATAAACACTTTAAAGTGATGTCTCGCGCAGGCGGGTACACCTGGCGTAATATGCTGGTGCGTGGCCCTAGCCAGCGTGTTAATCGCGTGCTGTACTTGAAATAAACACGTTAAAGTGATGTCTCGCGCAGGCGGGTACACCTGGCGTAATCTGCCGGTGCGTGGCCCTAGCGAGCGTGTTAATCGCGTGCTATACTTGAAATAAACACTTTAAAGTGATGTCTCGAGCAGGCGGGTACACCTGACGTAATCTGCCGGTGCGTGGCCCTAGCGAGCGTGTTAATCGCGTGTTATACTTGAAATAAACACTTTAAAGTGATGTCTCGAGCAGGCGGGTTCACCTGGCGTAATCTGCCGGGGCGTGGCCCTAGCGAGCGTGTTAATCGCGTGCTATACTTGAAATAAACACTTTAAAGTGATGTCTCGAGCAGGCGGGTACACCTGGAGTAATCTGCCGGGGCGTGGCCCTAGCGAGTGTGTTAATCGCGTGATCTACTTGAAATAAACACGTTAAAGTGATGTCTCGCGCAGGCGTGTACACCTGGCGTAATCTGCCGGTGCGTGGCCCTAGCGAGCGTGTTAATCGCGTGCTATACTTGAAATAAACACTTTAAAGTAATGTCTCGAGACGGCGGGTACACCTGGCGTAATCTGCTGGTGCATGGCCCTAGCGAGCGTGTTAATCGCGTGCTATACTAGAAATAAACACTTTAAAGTGATGTCTCGAGCAGGCGGGTACACCTGGAGTAATCTGCCGGGGCGTGGCCCTAGCGAGCGTGTTAATCGCGTGCTATACTTGAAATAAACACTTTAAAGTAATGTCTCGAGAAGGCGGGTACACCTGGCGTAATATGCTGGTGCGTGGCCCTAGCGAGCGTGTTAATCGCGTGCTATACTAGAAATAAACACTTTAAAGTGATGTCTCGAGCAGGCGGGTTCACCTGGCGTAATCTGCCGGGGCGTGGCCCTAGCGAGCGTGTTAATCGCGTGCTATACTTGAAATAAACACTTTAAAGTGATGTCTCGAGCAGGCGGGTACACCTGGAGTAATCTGCCGGGGCGTGGCCCTAGCGAGTGTGTTAATCGCGTGATCTACTTGAAATAAACACGTTAAAGTGATGTCTCGCGCAGGCGTGTACACCTGGCGTAATCTGCCGGTGCGTGGCCCTAGCGAGCGTGTTAATCGCGTGCTATACTTGAAATAAACACGTTAAAGTGATGCCTCGAGCAGGCGGGTACACCTGGAGTAATCTGCCGGGGCGCTGCCCTAGCGAGCGTGTTAATCGCGTGCTATACTAGAAATAAACACTTTAAAGTGATGTCTCGAGCAGGCGGGTACACCTGGAGTAATCTGCCGGGGCGTGGCCCTAGCGAGCGTGTTAATCGCGTGCTATACTAGAAATAAACACTTTAAAGTGATGTCTCGAGCAGGCGGGTACACCTGGAGTAATCTGCCGGGGCGCGGCCCTAGCCAGCGTGTTAATCTCGTGCTATACTTGAAATAAACACTTTAAAGTGATGTCTCGAGCAGGCGGGTACACCTGGCGTAATCTGCCGGTGCGTGGCCCTAGCGAGCGTGTTAATCGCGTGTTATACTTGAAATAAACACTTTAAAGTGATGTCTCGAGCAGGCGGGTTCACCTGGCGTAATCTGCCGGGGCGTGGCCCTAGCGAGCGTGTTAATCGCGTGCTATACTAGAAATAAACACTTTAAAGTGATGTCTCGAGCAGGCGGGTACACCTGGAGTAATCTGCCGGGGCGCGGCCCTAGCCAGCGTGTTAATCTCGTGCTATACTTGAAATAAACACTTTAAGGTGATGTCTCGAGCAGGCGGGTACACCTGGCGTAATCTGCCGGTGCGTGGCCCTAGCGAGCGTGTTAATCGCGTGTTATACTTGAAATAAACACTTTAAAGTGATGTCTCGAGCAGGCGGGTTCACCTGGCGTAATCTGCCGGGGCGTGGCCCTAGCGAGCGTGTTAATCGCGTGCTATACTAGAAATAAACACTTTAAAGTGATGTCTCGAGCAGGCGGGTACACCTGGAGTAATCTGCCGGGGCGTGGCCCTAGCGAGCTTGTTAATCGCGTGCTATACTTGAAATAAACACTTTAAAGTGATGTCTCGCGCAGGCGGGTACACCTGGCGTAATATGCTGGTGCGTGGCCCTAGCCAGCGTGTTAATCGCGTGCTGTACTTGAAATAAACACGTTAAAGTGATGTCTCGCGCAGGCGGGTACACCTGGCGTAATCTGCCGGTGCGTGGCCCTAGCGAGCGTGTTAATCGCGTGCTATACTTGAAATAAACACTTTAAAGTGATGTCTCGAGCAGGCGGGTACACCTGACGTAATCTGCCGGTGCGTGGCCCTAGCGAGCGTGTTAATCGCGTGTTATACTTGAAATAAACACTTTAAAGTGATGTCTCGAGCAGGCGGGTTCACCTGGCGTAATCTGCCGGGGCGTGGCCCAAGCGAGCGTGTTAATCGCGTGCTATACTTGAAATAAACACTTTAAAGTGATGTCTCGAGCAGGCGGGTACACCTGGAGTAATCTGCCGGGGCGTGGCCCTAGCGAGCGTGTTAATCGCGTGATCTACTTGAAATAAACACGTTAAAGTGATGTCTCGCGCAGGCGTGTACACCTGGCGTAATCTGCCGGTGCGTGGCCCTAGCGAGCGTGTTAATCGCGTGCTATACTTGAAATAAACACTTTAAAGTAATGTCTCGAGAAGGCGGGTACACCTGGCGTAATCTGCCGGGGCGTGGCCCTAGAGAGCGTGTTAATCGCGTGCTATACTTGAAATAAACACTTTAAAGTGATGTCTCGAGCAGGCGGGTACACCTGGAGTAATCTGCCGGGGCGTGGCCCTAGCGAGCGTGTTAATCGCGTGCTATACTTGAAATAAACACTTTAAAGTGATGTCTCGCGCAGGCGTGTACACCTGGCGTAATCTGCCGGTGCGTGGCCCTAGCGAGCGTGTTAATCGCGTGCTATACTTGAAATAAACACTTTAAAGTAATGTCTCGAGAAGGCGGGTACACCTGGCGTAATCTGCCGGGGCGTGGCCCTAGCGAGCGTGTTAATCGCGTGCTATACTTGAAATAAACACTTTAAAGTGATGTCTCGAGCAGGCGGGTACACCTGGAGTAATCTGCCGGGGCGTGGCCCTAGCGAGCGTGTTAATCGCGTGCTATACTTGAAATAAACACTTTAAAGTGATGTCTCGCGCAGGCGTGTACACCTGGCGTAATCTGCCGGTGCGTGGCCCTAGCGAGCGTGTTAATCGCGTGCTATACTTGAAATAAACACTTTAAAGTAATGTCTCGAGAAGGCGGGTTCACCTGGCGTAATCTGCCGGGGCGTGGCCCTAGCGAGCGTGTTAATCGCGTGCTATACTTGAAATAAACACTTTAAAGTGATGTCTCGAGCAGGCGGGTACACCTGGAGTAATCTGCCGGGGCGTGGCCCTAGCGAGCGTGTTAATCGCGTGATCTACTTGAAATAAACACGTTAAAGTGATGTCTCGCGCAGGCGTGTACACCTGGCGTAATCTGCCGGTGCGTGGCCCTAGCGAGCGTGTTAATCGCGTGCTATACTTGAAATAAACACTTTAAAGTAATGTCTCGAGAAGGCGGGTACACCTGGCGTAATCTGCCGGGGCGTGGCCCTAGCGAGCGTGTTAATCGCGTGCTATACTTGAAATAAACACTTTAAAGTGATGTCTCGAGCAGGCGGGTACACCTGGAGTAATCTGCCGGGGCGTGGCCCTAGCGAGCGTGTTAATCGCGTGCTATACTTGAAATAAACACTTTAAAGTGATGTCTCGAGCAGGCGGGTACACCTGGAGTAATCTGCCGGGGCGTGGCCCTAGCGAGCGTGTTAATCGCGTGATCTACTTGAAATAAACACGTTAAAGTGATGTCTCGCGCAGGCGTGTACACCTGGCGTAATCTGCCGGTGCGTGGCCCTAGCGAGCGTGTTAATCGCGTGCTATACTTGAAATAAACACTTTAAAGTGATGTCTCGAGCAGGCGGGTTCACCTGGCGTAATCTGCCGGGGCGTGGCCCTAGCGAGCGTGTTAATCGCGTGCTATACTTGAAATAAACACTTTAAAGTGATGTCTCGAGCAGGCGGGTACACCTGACGTAATCTGCCGGTGCGTGGCCCTAGCGAGCGTGTTAATCGCGTGATCTACTAGAAATAAACACGTTAAAGTGATGTCTCGCGCAGGCGTGTACACCTGGCGTAATCTGCCGGTGCGTGGCCCTAGCGAGCGTGTTAATCGCGTGCTATACTTGAAATAAACACTTTAAAGTAATGTCTCGAGAAGGCGGGTACACCTGGCGTAATCTGCTGGTGCATGGCCCTAGCGAGCGTGTTAATCGCGTGCTATACTTGAAATAAACACGTTAAAGTGATGTCTCGCGCAGGCGGGTACACCTGGAGTAATCTGCCGGGGCGTGGCCCTAACGAGCGTGTTAATCGCGTGCTATACTTGAAATAAACACGTTAAAGTGATGTCTCGAGCAGGCGGGTACACCTGGAGTAATCTGCCGGGGCGTGGCCCTAGCGAGCGTGTTAATCGCGTGCTATACTTGAAATAAACACGTTAAAGTGATGTCTCGATCAGGCGGGTACACCTGGCGTAACTGCCGGTGCGTGGCCCTAGCGAGCGTGTTAATCGCGTGCTATACTTGAAATAAACACGTTAAACTGATGTCTCGAGCAGGCGGGTACACCTGGCGTAATATGCTGGTGCGTGGCCCTAGCGAGCGCGTTAATCGCGTGCTATACTTGAAATAAACACGTTAAAGTGATGTCTCGCGCAGGCGGGTACACCTGGCGTAATCTGCCGGGGCGCGGCCCTAGCCAGCGTGTTAATCTCGTGCTATACTTGAAATAAACACTTTAAAGTGATGTCTCGAGCTGGCGGGCACACCTGGCGTAATCTGCCGGTGCGTGGCCCTAGCGAGTGTGCGAATCGCGTGCTGTACTTGAAATAAACACTTTAAAGTGATGTCTCGAGCAGGCGGGTACACCTGGAGTAATCTGCCGGGGCGTGGCCCTAGCGAGTGTGCGAATCGCGTGCTGTACTTGAAATAAACACGTTAAAGTGATGTCTCGCGCAGGCGGGTACACCTGGCGTAATCTGCCGGTGCGTGGCCCTAGCGAG
Organism: Amblyomma americanum; assembly: GCF_052857255.1. Classification (NCBI taxonomy): domain Eukaryota; kingdom Metazoa; phylum Arthropoda; class Arachnida; order Ixodida; family Ixodidae; genus Amblyomma; species Amblyomma americanum. The sequence goes on along the minus strand of NW_027526504.1, from coordinate 682,220 downwards.
CGTGTTAATCGCGTGCTATACTTGAAATAAACACTCTAAAGTGATGTCTCGAGCAGGCGGGTACACCTGACGTAATCTGCCGGTGCGTGGCCCTAGCGAGCGTGTTAATCGCGTGCTATACTTGAAATAAACACTTTAAAGTGATGTCTCGAGCAGGCGGGTACACCTGGCGTAATATGCTGGTGCGTGGCCCTAGCGAGCGCGTTAATCGCGTGCTATACTTAAAATAAACACGTTAAAGTGATGTCTCGCGCAAGCGGGTACACCTGGCGTAATCTGCCGGGGCGCGGCCCTAGCCAGCGTGTTAATCGCGTGCTATACTTGAAATAAACACTTTAAAGTGATGCCTCGAGCAGGCGGGTACACCTGGCGTAATCTGCCGGTGCGTGGCCCTAGCGAGCGTGTTAATCGCGTGCTATACTTGAAATAAACACTCTAAAGTGATGTCTCGAGCAGGCGGGTACACCTGACGTAATCTGCCGGTGCGTGGCCCTAGCGAGCGTGGTAATCGCGTGCTATACTTGAAATAAACACTTTAAAGTGATGTCTCGAGCAGGCGGGTACACCTGGCGTAATATGCTGGTGCGTGGCCCTAGCGAGCGCGTTAATCGCGTGCTATACTTAAAATAAACACGTTAAAGTGATGTCTCGCGCAAGCGGGTACACCTGGCGTAATCTGCCGGGGCGCGGCCCTAGCCAGCGTGTTAATCGCGTGCTATACTTGAAATAAACACTTTAAAGTGATGCCTCGAGCAGGCGGGTACACCTGGCGTAATCTGCCGGTGCGTGGCCCTAGCGAGCGTGTTAATCGCGTGCTATACTTGAAATAAACACTTTAAAGTGATGTCTCGAGCAGGCGGGTTCACCTGGCGTAATCTGCCGGGGCGTGGCCCTAGCGAGCGTGTTAATCGCGTGCTATACTTGAAATAAACACTTTAAAGTGATGTCTTGAGCAGGCGGGTACACCTGGAGTAATCTGCCGGGGCGTGGCCCTAGCGAGTGTGTTAATCGCGTGCTATACTTGAAATAAACACGTTAAAGTGATGTCTCGCGCAGGCGGGTACACCTGGCCTAATCTGCCGGTGCGTGGCCCTAGCGAGCGTGTTAATCGCGTGCTATACTTGAAATAAACACTTTAAAGTGATGTCTCGAGCAGGCGGGTACACCTGACGTAATCTGCCGGTGCGTGGCCCTAGCGAGCGTGTTTATCGCGTGCTATACTTGAAATAAACACTTTAAAGTGATGTCTCGAGCAGGCGGGTTCACCTGGCGTAATCTGCCGGGGCCTGGCTCTAGCGAGCGTGTTAATCGCGTGCTATACTTGAAATAAACATTTTAAAGTGATGTCTGGAGCAGGCGGGTACACCTGGAGTAATCTGCCGGGGCGCGGCCCTAGCCAGCGTGTTAATCGCGTGCTATACTTGAAATAAACACGTTAAACTGATGTCTCGAGCAGGCGGGTACACCTGGCGTAATATGCTGGTGCGTGGCCCTAGCGAGCGCGTTAATCGCGTGCTATACTTGAAATAAACACGTTAAAGTGATGTCTCGCGCAGGCGGGTACACCTGGCGTAATCTGCCGGGGCGCGGCCCTAGCCAGCGTGTTAATCTCGTGCTATACTTGAAATAAACACTTTGAAGTGATGTCTCGAGCAGGCGGGTACACCTGGCGTAATCTGCCGGTGCGTGGCCCTAGCGAGCGTGTTAATCGCGTGTTATACTTGAAATAAACACTTTAAAGTGATGTCTCGAGCAGGCGGGTTCACCTGGCGTAATCTGCCGGGGCGTGGCCCTAGCGAGCGTGTTAATCGCGTGCTATACTAGAAATAAACACTTTAAAGTGATGTCTCGAGCAGGCGGGTACACCTGGAGTAATCTGCCGGGGCGCGGCCCTAGCCAGCGTGTTAATCTCGTGCTATACTTGAAATAAACACTTTAAAGTGATGTCTCGAGCAGGCGGGTACACCTGGCGTAATCTGCCAGTGCGTGGCCCTAGCGAGCGTGTTAATCGCGTGTTATACTTGAAATAAACACTTTAAAGTGATGTCTCGAGCAGGCGGGTTCACCTGGCGTAATCTGCCGGGGCGTGGCCCTAGCGAGCGTGTTAATCGCGTGCTATACTAGAAATAAACACTTTAAAGTGATGTCTCGAGCAGGCGGGTACACCTGGAGTAATCTGCCGGGGCGTGGCCCTAGCGAGCGTGTTAATCGCGTGCTATACTTGAAATAAACACTTTAAAGTGATGTCTCGCGCAGGCGGGTACACCTGGCGTAATATGCTGGTGCGTGGCCCTAGCCAGCGTGTTAATCGCGTGCTGTACTTGAAATAAACACGTTAAAGTGATGTCTCGCGCAGGCGGGTACACCTGGCGTAATCTGCCGGTGCGTGGCCCTAGCGAGCGTGTTAATCGCGTGCTATACTTGAAATAAACACTTTAAAGTGATGTCTCGAGCAGGCGGGTACACCTGACGTAATCTGCCGGTGCGTGGCCCTAGCGAGCGTGTTAATCGCGTGTTATACTTGAAATAAACACTTTAAAGTGATGTCTCGAGCAGGCGGGTTCACCTGGCGTAATCTGCCGGGGCGTGGCCCTAGCGAGCGTGTTAATCGCGTGCTATACTTGAAATAAACACTTTAAAGTGATGTCTCGAGCAGGCGGGTACACCTGGAGTAATCTGCCGGGGCGTGGCCCTAGCGAGTGTGTTAATCGCGTGATCTACTTGAAATAAACACGTTAAAGTGATGTCTCGCGCAGGCGTGTACACCTGGCGTAATCTGCCGGTGCGTGGCCCTAGCGAGCGTGTTAATCGCGTGCTATACTTGAAATAAACACTTTAAAGTAATGTCTCGAGAAGGCGGGTACACCTGGCGTAATCTGCTGGTGCATGGCCCTAGCGAGCGTGTTAATCGCGTGCTATACTAGAAATAAACACTTTAAAGTGATGTCTCGAGCAGGCGGGTACACCTGGAGTAATCTGCCGGGGCGTGGCCCTAGCGAGCGTGTTAATCGCGTGCTATACTTGAAATAAACACTTTAAAGTAATGTCTCGAGAAGGCGGGTACACCTGGCGTAATATGCTGGTGCGTGGCCCTAGCGAGCGTGTTAATCGCGTGCTATACTAGAAATAAACACTTTAAAGTGATGTCTCGAGCAGGCGGGTTCACCTGGCGTAATCTGCCGGGGCGTGGCCCTAGCGAGCGTGTTAATCGCGTGCTATACTTGAAATAAACACTTTAAAGTGATGTCTCGAGCAGGCGGGTACACCTGGAGTAATCTGCCGGGGCGTGGCCCTAGCGAGTGTGTTAATCGCGTGATCTACTTGAAATAAACACGTTAAAGTGATGTCTCGCGCAGGCGTGTACACCTGGCGTAATCTGCCGGTGCGTGGCCCTAGCGAGCGTGTTAATCGCGTGCTATACTTGAAATAAACACGTTAAAGTGATGCCTCGAGCAGGCGGGTACACCTGGAGTAATCTGCCGGGGCGCTGCCCTAGCGAGCGTGTTAATCGCGTGCTATACTAGAAATAAACACTTTAAAGAGATGTCTCGAGCAGGCGGGTACACCTGGAGTAATCTGCCGGGGCGTGGCCCTAGCGAGCGTGTTAATCGCGTGCTATACTAGAAATAAACACTTTAAAGTGATGTCTCGAGCAGGCGGGTACACCTGGAGTAATCTGCCGGGGCGCGGCCCTAGCCAGCGTGTTAATCTCGTGCTATACTTGAAATAAACACTTTAAAGTGATGTCTCGAGCAGGCGGGTACACCTGGCGTAATCTGCCGGTGCGTGGCCCTAGCGAGCGTGTTAATCGCGTGTTATACTTGAAATAAACACTTTAAAGTGATGTCTCGAGCAGGCGGGTTCACCTGGCGTAATCTGCCGGGGCGTGGCCCTAGCGAGCGTGTTAATCGCGTGCTATACTAGAAATAAACACTTTAAAGTGATGTCTCGAGCAGGCGGGTACACCTGGAGTAATCTGCCGGGGCGCGGCCCTAGCCAGCGTGTTAATCTCGTGCTATACTTGAAATAAACACTTTAAGGTGATGTCTCGAGCAGGCGGGTACACCTGGCGTAATCTGCCGGTGCGTGGCCCTAGCGAGCGTGTTAATCGCGTGTTATACTTGAAATAAACACTTTAAAGTGATGTCTCGAGCAGGCGGGTTCACCTGGCGTAATCTGCCGGGGCGTGGCCCTAGCGAGCGTGTTAATCGCGTGCTATACTAGAAATAAACACTTTAAAGTGATGTCTCGAGCAGGCGGGTACACCTGGAGTAATCTGCCGGGGCGTGGCCCTAGCGAGCGTGTTAATCGCGTGCTATACTTGAAATAAACACTTTAAAGTGATGTCTCGCGCAGGCGGGTACACCTGGCGTAATATGCTGGTGCGTGGCCCTAGCCAGCGTGTTAATCGCGTGCTGTACTTGAAATAAACACGTTAAAGTGATGTCTCGCGCAGGCGGGTACACCTGGCGTAATCTGCCGGTGCGTGGCCCTAGCGAGCGTGTTAATCGCGTGCTATACTTGAAATAAACACTTTAAAGTGATGTCTCGAGCAGGCGGGTACACCTGACGTAATCTGCCGGTGCGTGGCCCTAGCGAGCGTGTTAATCGCGTGTTATACTTGAAATAAACACTTTAAAGTGATGTCTCGAGCAGGCGGGTTCACCTGGCGTAATCTGCCGGGGCGTGGCCCTAGCGAGCGTGTTAATCGCGTGCTATACTTGAAATAAACACTTTAAAGTGATGTCTCGAGCAGGCGGGTACACCTGGAGTAATCTGCCGGGGCGTGGCCCTAGCGAGCGTGTTAATCGCGTGATCTACTTGAAATAAACACGTTAAAGTGATGTCTCGCGCAGGCGTGTACACCTGGCGTAATCTGCCGGTGCGTGGCCCTAGCGAGCGTGTTAATCGCGTGCTATACTTGAAATAAACACTTTAAAGTAATGTCTCGAGAAGGCGGGTACACCTGGCGTAATCTGCCGGGGCGTGGCCCTAGAGAGCGTGTTAATCGCGTGCTATACTTGAAATAAACACTTTAAAGTGATGTCTCGAGCAGGCGGGTACACCTGGAGTAATCTGCCGGGGCGTGGCCCTAGCGAGCGTGTTAATCGCGTGCTATACTTGAAATAAACACTTTAAAGTGATGTCTCGCGCAGGCGTGTACACCTGGCGTAATCTGCCGGTGCGTGGCCCTAGCGAGCGTGTTAATCGCGTGCTATACTTGAAATAAACACTTTAAAGTAATGTCTCGAGAAGGCGGGTACACCTGGCGTAATCTGCCGGGGCGTGGCCCTAGAGAGCGTGTTAATCGCGTGCTATACTTGAAATAAACACTTTAAAGTGATGTCTCGAGCAGGCGGGTACACCTGGAGTAATCTGCCGGGGCGTGGCCCTAGCGAGCGTGTTAATCGCGTGCTATACTTGAAATAAACACTTTAAAGTGATGTCTCGCGCAGGCGTGTACACCTGGCGTAATCTGCCGGTGCGTGGCCCTAGCGAGCGTGTTAATCGCGTGCTATACTTGAAATAAACACTTTAAAGTAATGTCTCGAGAAGGCGGGTACACCTGGCGTAATCTGCCGGGGCGTGGCCCTAGCGAGCGTGTTAATCGCGTGCTATACTTGAAATAAACACTTTAAAGTGATGTCTCGAGCAGGCGGGTACACCTGGAGTAATCTGCCGGGGCGTGGCCCTAGCGAGCGTGTTAATCGCGTGCTATACTTGAAATAAACACTTTAAAGTGATGTCTCGCGCAGGCGTGTACACCTGGCGTAATCTGCCGGTGCGTGGCCCTAGCGAGCGTGTTAATCGCGTGCTATACTTGAAATAAACACTTTAAAGTAATGTCTCGAGAAGGCGGGTTCACCTGGCGTAATCTGCCGGGGCGTGGCCCTAGCGAGCGTGTTAATCGCGTGCTATACTTGAAATAAACACTTTAAAGTGATGTCTCGAGCAGGCGGGTACACCTGGAGTAATCTGCCGGGGCGTGGCCCTAGCGAGCGTGTTAATCGCGTGATCTACTTGAAATAAACACGTTAAAGTGATGTCTCGCGCAGGCGTGTACACCTGGCGTAATCTGCCGGTGCGTGGCCCTAGCGAGCGTGTTAATCGCGTGCTATACTTGAAATAAACACTTTAAAGTAATGTCTCGAGAAGGCGGGTACACCTGGCGTAATCTGCCGGGGCGTGGCCCTAGCGAGCGTGTTAATCGCGTGCTATACTTGAAATAAACACTTTAAAGTGATGTCTCGAGCAGGCGGGTACACCTGGAGTAATCTGCCGGGGCGTGGCCCTAGCGAGCGTGTTAATCGCGTGCTATACTTGAAATAAACACTTTAAAGTGATGTCTCGAGCAGGCGGGTACACCTGGAGTAATCTGCCGGGGCGTGGCCCTAGCGAGCGTGTTAATCGCGTGATCTACTTGAAATAAACACGTTAAAGTGATGTCTCGCGCAGGCGTGTACACCTGGCGTAATCTGCCGGTGCGTGGCCCTAGCGAGCGTGTTAATCGCGTGCTATACTTGAAATAAACACTTTAAAGTGATGTCTCGAGCAGGCGGGTTCACCTGGCGTAATCTGCCGGGGCGTGGCCCTAGCGAGCGTGTTAATCGCGTGCTATACTTGAAATAAACACTTTAAAGTGATGTCTCGAGCAGGCGGGTACACCTGACGTAATCTGCCGGTGCGTGGCCCTAGCGAGCGTGTTAATCGCGTGATCTACTAGAAATAAACACGTTAAAGTGATGTCTCGCGCAGGCGTGTACACCTGGCGTAATCTGCCGGTGCGTGGCCCTAGCGAGCGTGTTAATCGCGTGCTATACTTGAAATAAACACTTTAAAGTAATGTCTCGAGAAGGCGGGTACACCTGGCGTAATCTGCTGGTGCATGGCCCTAGCGAGCGTGTTAATCGCGTGCTATACTTGAAATAAACACGTTAAAGTGATGTCTCGCGCAGGCGGGTACACCTGGAGTAATCTGCCGGGGCGTGGCCCTAACGAGCGTGTTAATCGCGTGCTATACTTGAAATAAACACGTTAAAGTGATGTCTCGAGCAGGCGGGTACACCTGGAGTAATCTGCCGGGGCGTGGCCCTAGCGAGCGTGTTAATCGCGTGCTATACTTGAAATAAACACGTTAAAGTGATGTCTCGATCAGGCGGGTACACCTGGCGTAACTGCCGGTGCGTGGCCCTAGCGAGCGTGTTAATCGCGTGCTATACTTGAAATAAACACGTTAAACTGATGTCTCGAGCAGGCGGGTACACCTGGCGTAATATGCTGGTGCGTGGCCCTAGCGAGCGCGTTAATCGCGTGCTATACTTGAAATAAACACGTTAAAGTGATGTCTCGCGCAGGCGGGTACACCTGGCGTAATCTGCCGGGGCGCGGCCCTAGCCAGCGTGTTAATCTCGTGCTATACTTGAAATAAACACTTTAAAGTGATGTCTCGAGCTGGCGGGCACACCTGGCGTAATCTGCCGGTGCGTGGCCCTAGCGAGTGTGCGAATCGCGTGCTGTACTTGAAATAAACACTTTAAAGTGATGTCTCGAGCAGGCGGGTACACCTGGAGTAATCTGCCGGGGCGTGGCCCTAGCGAGTGTGCGAATCGCGTGCTGTACTTGAAATAAACACGTTAAAGTGATGTCTCGCGCAGGCGGGTACACCTGGCGTAATCTGCCGGTGCGTGGCCCTAGCGAGCGTGTTAATCGCGTGCTATACTTGAAATAAACACTCTAAAGTGATGTCTCGAGCAGGCGGGTACACCTGACGTAATCTGCCGGTGCGTGGCCCTAGCGAGCGTGTTAATCGCGTGCTATACTTGAAATAAACACTTTAAAGTGATGTCTCGAGCAGGCGGGTACACCTGGCGTAATATGCTGGTGCGTGGCCCTAGCGAGCGCGTTAATCGCGTGCTATACTTAAAATAAACACGTTAAAGTGATGTCTCGCGCAAGCGGGTACACCTGGCGTAATCTGCCGGGGCGCGGCCCTAGCCAGCGTGTTAATCGCGTGCTATACTTGAAATAAACACTTTAAAGTGATGCCTCGAGCAGGCGGGTACACCTGGCGTAATCTGCCGGTGCGTGGCCCTAGCGAGCGTGTTAATCGCGTGCTATACTTGAAATAAACACTCTAAAGTGATGTCTCGAGCAGGCGGGTACACCTGACGTAATCTGCCGGTGCGTGGCCCTAGCGAGCGTGGTAATCGCGTGCTATACTTGAAATAAACACTTTAAAGTGATGTCTCGAGCAGGCGGGTACACCTGGCGTAATATGCTGGTGCGTGGCCCTAGCGAGCGCGTTAATCGCGTGCTATACTTAAAATAAACACGTTAAAGTGATGTCTCGCGCAAGCGGGTACACCTGGCGTAATCTGCCGGGGCGCGGCCCTAGCCAGCGTGTTAATCGCGTGCTATACTTGAAATAAACACTTTAAAGTGATGCCTCGAGCAGGCGGGTACACCTGGCGTAATCTGCCGGTGCGTGGCCCTAGCGAGCGTGTTAATCGCGTGCTATACTTGAAATAAACACTTTAAAGTGATGTCTCGAGCAGGCGGGTTCACCTGGCGTAATCTGCCGGGGCGTGGCCCTAGCGAGCGTGTTAATCGCGTGCTATACTTGAAATAAACACTTTAAAGTGATGTCTTGAGCAGGCGGGTACACCTGGAGTAATCTGCCGGGGCGTGGCCCTAGCGAGTGTGTTAATCGCGTGCTATACTTGAAATAAACACGTTAAAGTGATGTCTCGCGCAGGCGGGTACACCTGGCCTAATCTGCCGGTGCGTGGCCCTAGCGAGCGTGTTAATCGCGTGCTATACTTGAAATAAACACTTTAAAGTGATGTCTCGAGCAGGCGGGTACACCTGACGTAATCTGCCGGTGCGTGGCCCTAGCGAGCGTGTTTATCGCGTGCTATACTTGAAATAAACACTTTAAAGTGATGTCTCGAGCAGGCGGGTTCACCTGGCGTAATCTGCCGGGGCCTGGCTCTAGCGAGCGTGTTAATCGCGTGCTATACTTGAAATAAACATTTTAAAGTGATGTCTGGAGCAGGCGGGTACACCTGGAGTAATCTGCCGGGGCGCGGCCCTAGCCAGCGTGTTAATCGCGTGCTATACTTGAAATAAACACGTTAAACTGATGTCTCGAGCAGGCGGGTACACCTGGCGTAATATGCTGGTGCGTGGCCCTAGCGAGCGCGTTAATCGCGTGCTATACTTGAAATAAACACGTTAAAGTGATGTCTCGCGCAGGCGGGTACACCTGGCGTAATCTGCCGGGGCGCGGCCCTAGCCAGCGTGTTAATCTCGTGCTATACTTGAAATAAACACTTTGAAGTGATGTCTCGAGCAGGCGGGTACACCTGGCGTAATCTGCCGGTGCGTGGCCCTAGCGAGCGTGTTAATCGCGTGTTATACTTGAAATAAACACTTTAAAGTGATGTCTCGAGCAGGCGGGTTCACCTGGCGTAATCTGCCGGGGCGTGGCCCTAGCGAGCGTGTTAATCGCGTGCTATACTAGAAATAAACACTTTAAAGTGATGTCTCGAGCAGGCGGGTACACCTGGAGTAATCTGCCGGGGCGCGGCCCTAGCCAGCGTGTTAATCTCGTGCTATACTTGAAATAAACACTTTAAAGTGATGTCTCGAGCAGGCGGGTACACCTGGCGTAATCTGCCAGTGCGTGGCCCTAGCGAGCGTGTTAATCGCGTGTTATACTTGAAATAAACACTTTAAAGTGATGTCTCGAGCAGGCGGGTTCACCTGGCGTAATCTGCCGGGGCGTGGCCCTAGCGAGCGTGTTAATCGCGTGCTATACTAGAAATAAACACTTTAAAGTGATGTCTCGAGCAGGCGGGTACACCTGGAGTAATCTGCCGGGGCGTGGCCCTAGCGAGCGTGTTAATCGCGTGCTATACTTGAAATAAACACTTTAAAGTGATGTCTCGCGCAGGCGGGTACACCTGGCGTAATATGCTGGTGCGTGGCCCTAGCCAGCGTGTTAATCGCGTGCTGTACTTGAAATAAACACGTTAAAGTGATGTCTCGCGCAGGCGGGTACACCTGGCGTAATCTGCCGGTGCGTGGCCCTAGCGAGCGTGTTAATCGCGTGCTATACTTGAAATAAACACTTTAAAGTGATGTCTCGAGCAGGCGGGTACACCTGACGTAATCTGCCGGTGCGTGGCCCTAGCGAGCGTGTTAATCGCGTGTTATACTTGAAATAAACACTTTAAAGTGATGTCTCGAGCAGGCGGGTTCACCTGGCGTAATCTGCCGGGGCGTGGCCCTAGCGAGCGTGTTAATCGCGTGCTATACTTGAAATAAACACTTTAAAGTGATGTCTCGAGCAGGCGGGTACACCTGGAGTAATCTGCCGGGGCGTGGCCCTAGCGAGTGTGTTAATCGCGTGATCTACTTGAAATAAACACGTTAAAGTGATGTCTCGCGCAGGCGTGTACACCTGGCGTAATCTGCCGGTGCGTGGCCCTAGCGAGCGTGTTAATCGCGTGCTATACTTGAAATAAACACTTTAAAGTAATGTCTCGAGAAGGCGGGTACACCTGGCGTAATCTGCTGGTGCATGGCCCTAGCGAGCGTGTTAATCGCGTGCTATACTAGAAATAAACACTTTAAAGTGATGTCTCGAGCAGGCGGGTACACCTGGAGTAATCTGCCGGGGCGTGGCCCTAGCGAGCGTGTTAATCGCGTGCTATACTTGAAATAAACACTTTAAAGTAATGTCTCGAGAAGGCGGGTACACCTGGCGTAATATGCTGGTGCGTGGCCCTAGCGAGCGTGTTAATCGCGTGCTATACTAGAAATAAACACTTTAAAGTGATGTCTCGAGCAGGCGGGTTCACCTGGCGTAATCTGCCGGGGCGTGGCCCTAGCGAGCGTGTTAATCGCGTGCTATACTTGAAATAAACACTTTAAAGTGATGTCTCGAGCAGGCGGGTACACCTGGAGTAATCTGCCGGGGCGTGGCCCTAGCGAGTGTGTTAATCGCGTGATCTACTTGAAATAAACACGTTAAAGTGATGTCTCGCGCAGGCGTGTACACCTGGCGTAATCTGCCGGTGCGTGGCCCTAGCGAGCGTGTTAATCGCGTGCTATACTTGAAATAAACACGTTAAAGTGATGCCTCGAGCAGGCGGGTACACCTGGAGTAATCTGCCGGGGCGCTGCCCTAGCGAGCGTGTTAATCGCGTGCTATACTAGAAATAAACACTTTAAAGAGATGTCTCGAGCAGGCGGGTACACCTGGAGTAATCTGCCGGGGAGTGGCCCTAGCGAGCGTGTTAATCGCGTGCTATACTAGAAATAAACACTTTAAAGTGATGTCTCGAGCAGGCGGGTACACCTGGAGTAATCTGCCGGGGCGCGGCCCTAGCCAGCGTGTTAATCTCGTGCTATACTTGAAATAAACACTTTAAAGTGATGTCTCGAGCAGGCGGGTACACCTGGCGTAATCTGCCGGTGCGTGGCCCTAGCGAGCGTGTTAATCGCGTGTTATACTTGAAATAAACACTTTAAAGTGATGTCTCGAGCAGGCGGGTTCACCTGGCGTAATCTGCCGGGGCGTGGCCCTAGCGAGCGTGTTAATCGCGTGCTATACTAGAAATAAACACTTTAAAGTGATGTCTCGAGCAGGCGGGTACACCTGGAGTAATCTGCCGGGGCGCGGCCCTAGCCAGCGTGTTAATCTCGTGCTATACTTGAAATAAACACTTTAAGGTGATGTCTCGAGCAGGCGGGTACACCTGGCGTAATCTGCCGGTGCGTGGCCCTAGCGAGCGTGTTAATCGCGTGTTATACTTGAAATAAACACTTTAAAGTGATGTCTCGAGCAGGCGGGTTCACCTGGCGTAATCTGCCGGGGCGTGGCCCTAGCGAGCGTGTTAATCGCGTGCTATACTAGAAATAAACACTTTAAAGTGATGTCTCGAGCAGGCGGGTACACCTGGAGTAATCTGCCGGGGCGTGGCCCTAGCGAGCGTGTTAATCGCGTGCTATACTTGAAATAAACACTTTAAAGTGATGTCTCGCGCAGGCGGGTACACCTGGCGTAATATGCTGGTGCGTGGCCCTAGCCAGCGTGTTAATCGCGTGCTGTACTTGAAATAAACACGTTAAAGTGATGTCTCGCGCAGGCGGGTACACCTGGCGTAATCTGCCGGTGCGTGGCCCTAGCGAGCGTGTTAATCGCGTGCTATACTTGAAATAAACACTTTAAAGTGATGTCTCGAGCAGGCGGGTACACCTGACGTAATCTGCCGGTGCGTGGCCCTAGCGAGCGTGTTAATCGCGTGTTATACTTGAAATAAACACTTTAAAGTGATGTCTCGAGCAGGCGGGTTCACCTGGCGTAATCTGCCGGGGCGTGGCCCTAGCGAGCGTGTTAATCGCGTGCTATACTTGAAATAAACACTTTAAAGTGATGTCTCGAGCAGGCGGGTACACCTGGAGTAATCTGCCGGGGCGTGGCCCTAGCGAGCGTGTTAATCGCGTGATCTACTTGAAATAAACACGTTAAAGTGATGTCTCGCGCAGGCGTGTACACCTGGCGTAATCTGCCGGTGCGTGGCCCTAGCGAGCGTGTTAATCGCGTGCTATACTTGAAATAAACACTTTAAAGTAATGTCTCGAGAAGGCGGGTACACCTGGCGTAATCTGCCGGGGCGTGGCCCTAGAGAGCGTGTTAATCGCGTGCTATACTTGAAATAAACACTTTAAAGTGATGTCTCGAGCAGGCGGGTACACCTGGAGTAATCTGCCGGGGCGTGGCCCTAGCGAGCGTGTTAATCGCGTGCTATACTTGAAATAAACACTTTAAAGTGATGTCTCGCGCAGGCGTGTACACCTGGCGTAATCTGCCGGTGCGTGGCCCTAGCGAGCGTGTTAATCGCGTGCTATACTTGAAATAAACACTTTAAAGTAATGTCTCGAGAAGGCGGGTACACCTGGCGTAATCTGCCGGGGCGTGGCCCTAGCGAGCGTGTTAATCGCGTGCTATACTTGAAATAAACACTTTAAAGTGATGTCTCGAGCAGGCGGGTACACCTGGAGTAATCTGCCGGGGCGTGGCCCTAGCGAGCGTGTTAATCGCGTGCTATACTTGAAATAAACACTTTAAAGTGATGTCTCGCGCAGGCGTGTACACCTGGCGTAATCTGCCGGTGCGTGGCCCTAGCGAGCGTGTTAATCGCGTGCTATACTTGAAATAAACACTTTAAAGTAATGTCTCGAGAAGGCGGGTTCACCTGGCGTAATCTGCCGGGGCGTGGCCCTAGCGAGCGTGTTAATCGCGTGCTATACTTGAAATAAACACTTTAAAGTGATGTCTCGAGCAGGCGGGTACACCTGGAGTAATCTGCCGGGGCGTGGCCCTAGCGAGCGTGTTAATCGCGTGATCTACTTGAAATAAACACGTTAAAGTGATGTCTCGCGCAGGCGTGTACACCTGGCGTAATCTGCCGGTGCGTGGCCCTAGCGAGCGTGTTAATCGCGTGCTATACTTGAAATAAACACTTTAAAGTAATGTCTCGAGAAGGCGGGTACACCTGGCGTAATCTGCCGGGGCGTGGCCCTAGCGAGCGTGTTAATCGCGTGCTATACTTGAAATAAACACTTTAAAGTGATGTCTCGAGCAGGCGGGTACACCTGGAGTAATCTGCCGGGGCGTGGCCCTAGCGAGCGTGTTAATCGCGTGCTATACTTGAAATAAACACTTTAAAGTGATGTCTCGAGCAGGCGGGTACACCTGGAGTAATCTGCCGGGGCGTGGCCCTAGCGAGCGTGTTAATCGCGTGATCTACTTGAAATAAACACGTTAAAGTGATGTCTCGCGCAGGCGTGTACACCTGGCGTAATCTGCCGGTGCGTGGCCCTAGCGAGCGTGTTAATCGCGTGCTATACTTGAAATAAACACTTTAAAGTGATGTCTCGAGCAGGCGGGTTCACCTGGCGTAATCTGCCGGGGCGTGGCCCTAGCGAGCGTGTTAATCGCGTGCTATACTTGAAATAAACACTTTAAAGTGATGTCTCGAGCAGGCGGGTACACCTGACGTAATCTGCCGGTGCGTGGCCCTAGCGAGCGTGTTAATCGCGTGATCTACTAGAAATAAACACGTTAAAGTGATGTCTCGCGCAGGCGTGTACACCTGGCGTAATCTGCCGGTGCGTGGCCCTAGCGAGCGTGTTAATCGCGTGCTATACTTGAAATAAACACTTTAAAGTAATGTCTCGAGAAGGCGGGTACACCTGGCGTAATCTGCTGGTGCATGGCCCTAGCGAGCGTGTTAATCGCGTGCTATACTTGAAATAAACACGTTAAAGTGATGTCTCGCGCAGGCGGGTACACCTGGAGTAATCTGCCGGGGCGTGGCCCTAACGAGCGTGTTAATCGCGTGCTATACTTGAAATAAACACGTTAAAGTGATGTCTCGAGCAGGCGGGTACACCTGGAGTAATCTGCCGGGGCGTGGCCCTAGCGAGCGTGTTAATCGCGTGCTATACTTGAAATAAACACGTTAAAGTGATGTCTCGATCAGGCGGGTACACCTGGCGTAATCTGCCGGTGCGTGGCCCTAGCGAGCGTGTTAATCGCGTGCTATACTTGAAATAAACACTTTAAAGTGATGTCTCGAGCAGGCGGGTACACCTGGCGTAATATGCTGGTGCGTGGCCCTAGCGAGCGCGTTAATCGCGTGCTATACTTAAAATAAACACGTTAAAGTGATGTCTCGCGCAAGCGGGTACACCTGGCGTAATCTGCCGGGGCGCGGCCCTAGCCAGCGTGTTAATCGCGTGCTATACTTGAAATAAACACTTTAAAGTGATGCCTCGAGCAGGCGGGTACACCTGGCGTAATCTGCCGGTGCGTGGCCCTAGCGAGCGTGTTAATCGCGTGCTATACTTGAAATAAACACTCTAAAGTGATGTCTCGAGCAGGCGGGTACACCTGACGTAATCTGCCGGTGCGTGGCCCTAGCGAGCGTGGTAATCGCGTGCTATACTTGAAATAAACACTTTAAAGTGATGTCTCGAGCAGGCGGGTACACCTGGCGTAATATGCTGGTGCGTGGCCCTAGCGAGCGCGTTAATCGCGTGCTATACTTAAAATAAACACGTTAAAGTGATGTCTCGCGCAAGCGGGTACACCTGGCGTAATCTGCCGGGGCGCGGCCCTAGCCAGCGTGTTAATCGCGTGCTATACTTGAAATAAACACTTTAAAGTGATGCCTCGAGCAGGCGGGTACACCTGGCGTAATCTGCCGGTGCGTGGCCCTAGCGAGCGTGTTAATCGCGTGCTATACTTGAAATAAACACTTTAAAGTGATGTCTCGAGCAGGCGGGTTCACCTGGCGTAATCTGCCGGGGCGTGGCCCTAGCGAGCGTGTTAATCGCGTGCTATACTTGAAATAAACACTTTAAAGTGATGTCTTGAGCAGGCGGGTACACCTGGAGTAATCTGCCGGGGCGTGGCCCTAGCGAGTGTGTTAATCGCGTGCTATACTTGAAATAAACACGTTAAAGTGATGTCTCGCGCAGGCGGGTACACCTGGCCTAATCTGCCGGTGCGTGGCCCTAGCGAGCGTGTTAATCGCGTGCTATACTTGAAATAAACATTTTAAAGTGATGTCTCGAGCAGGCGGGTACACCTGACGTAATCTGCCGGTGCGTGGCCCTAGCGAGCGTGTTTATCGCGTGCTATACTTGAAATAAACACTTTAAAGTGATGTCTCGAGCAGGCGGGTTCACCTGGCGTAATCTGCCGGGGCCTGGCTCTAGCGAGCGTGTTAATCGCGTGCTATACTTGAAATAAACATTTTAAAGTGATGTCTGGAGCAGGCGGGTACACCTGGAGTAATCTGCCGGGGCGCGGCCCTAGCCAGCGTGTTAATCGCGTGCTATACTTGAAATAAACACGTTAAACTGATGTCTCGAGCAGGCGGGTACACCTGGCGTAATATGCTGGTGCGTGGCCCTAGCGAGCGCGTTAATCGCGTGCTATACTTGAAATAAACACGTTAAAGTGATGTCTCGCGCAGGCGGGTACACCTGGCGTAATCTGCCGGGGCGCGGCCCTAGCCAGCGTGTTAATCTCGTGCTATACTTGAAATAAACACTTTGAAGTGATGTCTCGAGCAGGCGGGTACACCTGGCGTAATCTGCCGGTGCGTGGCCCTAGCGAGCGTGTTAATCGCGTGTTATACTTGAAATAAACACTTTAAAGTGATGTCTCGAGCAGGCGGGTTCACCTGGCGTAATCTGCCGGGGCGTGGCCCTAGCGAGCGTGTTAATCGCGTGCTATACTAGAAATAAACACTTTAAAGTGATGTCTCGAGCAGGCGGGTACACCTGGAGTAATCTGCCGGGGCGCGGCCCTAGCCAGCGTGTTAATCTCGTGCTATACTTGAAATAAACACTTTAAAGTGATGTCTCGAGCAGGCGGGTACACCTAGCGTAATCTGCCAGTGCGTGGCCCTAGCGAGCGTGTTAATCGCGTGTTATACTTGAAATAAACACTTTAAAGTGATGTCTCGAGCAGGCGGGTTCACCTGGCGTAATCTGCCGGGGCGTGGCCCTAGCGAGCGTGTTAATCGCGTGCTATACTAGAAATAAACACTTTAAAGTGATGTCTCGAGCAGGCGGGTACACCTGGAGTAATCTGCCGGGGCGTGGCCCTAGCGAGCGTGTTAATCGCGTGCTATACTTGAAATAAACACTTTAAAGTGATGTCTCGCGCAGGCGGGTACACCTGGCGTAATATGCTGGTGCGTGGCCCTAGCCAGCGTGTTAATCGCGTGCTGTACTTGAAATAAACACGTTAAAGTGATGTCTCGCGCAGGCGGGTACACCTGGCGTAATCTGCCGGTGCGTGGCCCTAGCGAGCGTGTTAATCGCGTGCTATACTTGAAATAAACACTTTAAAGTGATGTCTCGAGCAGGCGGGTACACCTGACGTAATCTGCCGGTGCGTGGCCCTAGCGAGCGTGTTAATCGCGTGTTATACTTGAAATAAACACTTTAAAGTGATGTCTCGAGCAGGCGGGTTCACCTGGCGTAATCTGCCGGGGCGTGGCCCTAGCGAGCGTGTTAATCGCGTGCTATACTTGAAATAAACACTTTAAAGTGATGTCTCGAGCAGGCGGGTACACCTGGAGTAATCTGCCGGGGCGTGGCCCTAGCGAGTGTGTTAATCGCGTGATCTACTTGAAATAAACACGTTAAAGTGATGTCTCGCGCAGGCGTGTACACCTGGCGTAATCTGCCGGTGCGTGGCCCTAGCGAGCGTGTTAATCGCGTGCTATACTTGAAATAAACACTTTAAAGTAATGTCTCGAGAAGGCGGGTACACCTGGCGTAATCTGCTGGTGCATGGCCCTAGCGAGCGTGTTAATCGCGTGCTATACTAGAAATAAACACTTTAAAGTGATGTCTCGAGCAGGCGGGTACACCTGGAGTAATCTGCCGGGGCGTGGCCCTAGCGAGCGTGTTAATCGCGTGCTATACTTGAAATAAACACTTTAAAGTAATGTCTCGAGAAGGCGGGTACACCTGGCGTAATATGCTGGTGCGTGGCCCTAGCGAGCGTGTTAATCGCGTGCTATACTAGAAATAAACACTTTAAAGTGATGTCTCGAGCAGGCGGGTTCACCTGGCGTAATCTGCCGGGGCGTGGCCCTAGCGAGCGTGTTAATCGCGTGCTATACTTGAAATAAACACTTTAAAGTGATGTTCTCGAGCAGGCGGGTACACCTGGAGTAATCTGCCGGGGCGTGGCCCTAGCGAGTGTGTTAATCGCGTGATCTACTTGAAATAAACACGTTAAAGTGATGTCTCGCGCAGGCGTGTACACCTGGCGTAATCTGCCGGTGCGTGGCCCTAGCGAGCGTGTTAATCGCGTGCTATACTTGAAATAAACACGTTAAAGTGATGCCTCGAGCAGGCGGGTACACCTGGAGTAATCTGCCGGGGCGCTGCCCTAGCGAGCGTGTTAATCGCGTGCTATACTAGAAATAAACACTTTAAAGAGATGTCTCGAGCAGGCGGGTACACCTGGAGTAATCTGCCGGGGCGTGGCCCTAGCGAGCGTGTTAATCGCGTGCTATACTAGAAATAAACACTTTAAAGTGATGTCTCGAGCAGGCGGGTACACCTGGAGTAATCTGCCGGGGCGCGGCCCTAGCCAGCGTGTTAATCTCGTGCTATACTTGAAATAAACACTTTAAAGTGATGTCTCGAGCAGGCGGGTACACCTGGCGTAATCTGCCGGTGCGTGGCCCTAGCGAGCGTGTTAATCGCGTGTTATACTTGAAATAAACACTTTAAAGTGATGTCTCGAGCAGGCGGGTTCACCTGGCGTAATCTGCCGGGGCGTGGCCCTAGCGAGCGTGTTAATCGCGTGCTATACTAGAATAAACACTTTAAAGTGATGTCTCGAGCAGGCGGGTACACCTGGAGTAATCTGCCGGGGCGCGGCCCTAGCCAGCGTGTTAATCTCGTGCTATACTTGAAATAAACACTTTAAGGTGATGTCTCGAGCAGGCGGGTACACCTGGCGTAATCTGCCGGTGCGTGGCCCTAGCGAGCGTGTTAATCGCGTGTTATACTTGAAATAAACACTTTAAAGTGATGTCTCGAGCAGGCGGGTTCACCTGGCGTAATCTGCCGGGGCGTGGCCCTAGCGAGCGTGTTAATCGCGTGCTATACTAGAAATAAACACTTTAAAGTGATGTCTCGAGCAGGCGGGTACACCTGGAGTAATCTGCCGGGGCGTGGCCCTAGCGAGCGTGTTAATCGCGTGCTATACTTGAAATAAACACTTTAAAGTGATGTCTCGCGCAGGCGGGTACACCTGGCGTAATATGCTGGTGCGTGGCCCTAGCCAGCGTGTTAATCGCGTGCTGTACTTGAAATAAACACGTTAAAGTGATGTCTCGCGCAGGCGGGTACACCTGGCGTAATCTGCCGGTGCGTGGCCCTAGCGAGCGTGTTAATCGCGTGCTATACTTGAAATAAACACTTTAAAGTGATGTCTCGAGCAGGCGGGTACACCTGACGTAATCTGCCGGTGCGTGGCCCTAGCGAGCGTGTTAATCGCGTGTTATACTTGAAATAAACACTTTAAAGTGATGTCTCGAGCAGGCGGGTTCACCTGGCGTAATCTGCCGGGGCGTGGCCCTAGCGAGCGTGTTAATCGCGTGCTATACTTGAAATAAACACTTTAAAGTGATGTCTCGAGCAGGCGGGTACACCTGGAGTAATCTGCCGGGGCGTGGCCCTAGCGAGCGTGTTAATCGCGTGATCTACTTGAAATAAACACGTTAAAGTGATGTCTCGCGCAGGCGTGTACACCTGGCGTAATCTGCCGGTGCGTGGCCCTAGCGAGCGTGTTAATCGCGTGCTATACTTGAAATAAACACTTTAAAGTAATGTCTCGAGAAGGCGGGTACACCTGGCGTAATCTGCCGGGGCGTGGCCCTAGAGAGCGTGTTAATCGCGTGCTATACTTGAAATAAACACTTTAAAGTGATGTCTCGAGCAGGCGGGTACACCTGGAGTAATCTGCCGGGGCGTGGCCCTAGCGAGCGTGTTAATCGCGTGCTATACTTGAAATAAACACTTTAAAGTGATGTCTCGCGCAGGCGTGTACACCTGGCGTAATCTGCCGGTGCGTGGCCCTAGCGAGCGTGTTAATCGCGTGCTATACTTGAAATAAACACTTTAAAGTAATGTCTCGAGAAGGCGGGTACACCTGGCGTAATCTGCCGGGCGTGGCCCTAGCGAGCGTGTTAATCGCGTGCTATACTTGAAATAAACACTTTAAAGTGATGTCTCGAGCAGGCGGGTACACCTGGAGTAATCTGCCGGGGCGTGGCCCTAGCGAGCGTGTTAATCGCGTGCTATACTTGAAATAAACACTTTAAAGTGATGTCTCGCGCAGGCGTGTACACCTGGCGTAATCTGCCGGTGCGTGGCCCTAGCGAGCGTGTTAATCGCGTGCTATACTTGAAATAAACACTTTAAAGTAATGTCTCGAGAAGGCGGGTTCACCTGGCGTAATCTGCCGGGGCGTGGCCCTAGCGAGCGTGTTAATCGCGTGCTATACTTGAAATAAACACTTTAAAGTGATGTCTCGAGCAGGCGGGTACACCTGGAGTAATCTGCCGGGGCGTGGCCCTAGCGAGCGTGTTAATCGCGTGATCTACTTGAAATAAACACGTTAAAGTGATGTCTCGCGCAGGCGTGTACACCTGGCGTAATCTGCCGGTGCGTGGCCCTAGCGAGCGTGTTAATCGCGTGCTATACTTGAAATAAACACTTTAAAGTAATGTCTCGAGAAGGCGGGTACACCTGGCGTAATCTGCCGGGGCGTGGCCCTAGCGAGCGTGTTAATCGCGTGCTATACTTGAAATAAACACTTTAAAGTGATGTCTCGAGCAGGCGGGTACACCTGGAGTAATCTGCCGGGGCGTGGCCCTAGCGAGCGTGTTAATCGCGTGCTATACTTGAAATAAACACTTTAAAGTGATGTCTCGAGCAGGCGGGTACACCTGGAGTAATCTGCCGGGGCGTGGCCCTAGCGAGCGTGTTAATCGCGTGATCTACTTGAAATAAACACGTTAAAGTGATGTCTCGCGCAGGCGTGTACACCTGGCGTAATCTGCCGGTGCGTGGCCCTAGCGAGCGTGTTAATCGCGTGCTATACTTGAAATAAACACTTTAAAGTGATGTCTCGAGCAGGCGGGTTCACCTGGCGTAATCTGCCGGGGCGTGGCCCTAGCGAGCGTGTTAATCGCGTGCTATACTTGAAATAAACACTTTAAAGTGATGTCTCGAGCAGGGCGGGTACACCTGACGTAATCTGCCGGTGCGTGGCCCTAGCGAGCGTGTTAATCGCGTGATCTACTAGAAATAAACACGTTAAAGTGATGTCTCGCGCAGGCGTGTACACCTGGCGTAATCTGCCGGTGCGTGGCCCTAGCGAGCGTGTTAATCGCGTGCTATACTTGAAATAAACACTTTAAAGTAATGTCTCGAGAAGGCGGGTACACCTGGCGTAATCTGCTGGTGCATGGCCCTAGCGAGCGTGTTAATCGCGTGCTATACTTGAAATAAACACGTTAAAGTGATGTCTCGCGCAGGCGGGTACACCTGGAGTAATCTGCCGGGGCGTGGCCCTAACGAGCGTGTTAATCGCGTGCTATACTTGAAATAAACACGTTAAAGTGATGTCTCGAGCAGGCGGGTACACCTGGAGTAATCTGCCGGGGCGTGGCCCTAGCGAGCGTGTTAATCGCGTGCTATACTTGAAATAAACACGTTAAAGTGATGTCTCGATCAGGCGGGTACACCTGGCGTAACTGCCGGTGCGTGGCCCTAGCGAGCGTGTTAATCGCGTGCTATACTTGAAATAAACACGTTAAACTGATGTCTCGAGCAGGCGGGTACACCTGGCGTAATATGCTGGTGCGTGGCCCTAGCGAGCGCGTTAATCGCGTGCTATACTTGAAATAAACACGTTAAAGTGATGTCTCGCGCAGGCGGGTACACCTGGCGTAATCTGCCGGGGCGCGGCCCTAGCCAGCGTGTTAATCTCGTGCTATACTTGAAATAAACACTTTAAAGTGATGTCTCGAGCTGGCGGGCACACCTGGCGTAATCTGCCGGTGCGTGGCCCTAGCGAGTGTGCGAATCGCGTGCTGTACTTGAAATAAACACTTTAAAGTGATGTCTCGAGCAGGCGGGTACACCTGGAGTAATCTGCCGGGGCGTGCCCTAGCGAGTGTGCGAATCGCGTGCTGTACTTGAAATAAACACGTTAAAGTGATGTCTCGCGCAGGCGGGTACACCTGGCGTAATCTGCCGGTGCGTGGCCCTAGCGAGCGTGTTAATCGCGTGCTATACTTGAAATAAACACTCTAAAGTGATGTCTCGAGCAGGCGGGTACACCTGACGTAATCTGCCGGTGCGTGGCCCTAGCGAGCGTGTTAATCGCGTGCTATACTTGAAATAAACACTTTAAAGTGATGTCTCGAGCAGGCGGGTACACCTGGCGTAATATGCTGGTGCGTGGCCCTAGCGAGCGCGTTAATCGCGTGCTATACTTAAAATAAACACGTTAAAGTGATGTCTCGCGCAAGCGGGTACACCTGGCGTAATCTGCCGGGGCGCGGCCCTAGCCAGCGTGTTAATCGCGTGCTATACTTGAAATAAACACTTTAAAGTGATGCCTCGAGCAGGCAGGTACACCTGGCGTAATCTGCCGGTGCGTGGCCCTAGCGAGCGTGTTAATCGCGTGCTATACTTGAAATAAACACTCTAAAGTGATGTCTCGAGCAGGCGGGTACACCTGACGTAATCTGCCGGTGCGTGGCCCTAGCGAGCGTGTTAATCGCGTGCTATACTTGAAATAAACACTTTAAAGTGATGTCTCGAGCAGGCGGGTACACCTGGCGTAATATGCTGGTGCGTGGCCCTAGCGAGCGCGTTAATCGCGTGCTATACTTAAAATAAACACGTTAAAGTGATGTCTCGCGCAAGCGGGTACACCTGGCGTAATCTGCCGGGGCGCGGCCCTAGCCAGCGTGTTAATCGCGTGCTATACTTGAAATAAACACTTTAAAGTGATGCCTCGAGCAGGCGGGTACACCTGGCGTAATCTGCCGGTGCGTGGCCCTAGCGAGCGTGTTAATCGCGTGCTATACTTGAAATAAACACTTTAAAGTGATGTCTCGAGCAGGCGGGTTCACCTGGCGTAATCTGCCGGGGCGTGGCCCTAGCGAGCGTGTTAATCGCGTGCTATACTTGAAATAAACACTTTAAAGTGATGTCTTGAGCAGGCGGGTACACCTGAGTAATCTGCCGGGGCGTGGCCCTAGCGAGTGTGTTAATCGCGTGCTATACTTGAAATAAACACGTTAAAGTGATGTCTCGCGCAGGCGGGTACACCTGGCGTAATCTGCCGGTGCGTGGCCCTAGCGAGCGTGTTAATCGCGTGCTATACTTGAAATAAACACTTTAAAGTGATGTCTCGAGCAGGCGGGTACACCTGACGTAATCTGCCGGTGCGTGGCCCTAGCGAGCGTGTTTATCGCGTGCTATACTTGAAATAAACACTTTAAAGTGATGTCTCGAGCAGGCGGGTTCACCTGGCGTAATCTGCCGGGGCCTGGCTCTAGCGAGCGTGTTAATCGCGTGCTATACTTGAAATAAACATTTTAAAGTGATGTCTGGAGCAGGCGGGTACACCTGGAGTAATCTGCCGGGGCGTGGCCCTAGCGAGTGTGTTAATCGCGTGCTGTACTTGAAATAAACAAGTTAAAGTGATGTCTCGCGCAGGCGGGTACACCTGGCGTAATCTGCCGGTGCGTGGCCCTAGCGAGCGTGTTAATCGCGTGCTATACTTGAAATATACACTTTAAAGTGATGTCTCGAGCAGGCGGGTACACCTGGCGTAATCTGCCGGTGTATGGCCCTTGCGAGCGTGTTAATCGCGTGCTATACTTGAAATAAACACGTTAAAGTGATGTCTCGCGTAGGCGGGTACACCTGGAGTAATCTGCCGGGGCGTGGCCCTAGCGAGCGTGTTAATCGCGTGCTATACTTGAAATAAACACGTTAAAGTGATGTCTCGAGCAGGCGGGTACACCTGGAGTAATCTGCCGGGGCGTGGCCCTAGCGAGCGTGTTAATCGCGTGCTATATTTGAAATAAACACGTTAAAGTGATGTCTCGAGCAGGCGGGTACACCTGGCGTAATCTGCCGGTGCGTGGCCCTAGCGAGCGTGTTAATCGCGTGCTATACTTGAAATAAACATTTTAAAGTGATGTCTCGAGCAGGCGGGTACACCTGGCGTAATCTGCCGGGGCGTGGCCCTAACGAGCTTGTTAATCGCGTGCTATACTTGAAATAAACACTTTAAAGTGATGTCTCGAGCAGGCGGGTACACCTGGCGTAATCTGCCGGTGCGTGGCCCTAGCGAGCGTGTTAATCGCGTGCTATACTTGAAATAAACACTTTAAAGTGATGTCTCGAGCAGGCGGGTACACCTGGCGTAATCTGCCGGTGCGTGGCCCTAGCGAGCGTGTTAATCGCGTGCTATACTTGAAATAAACACATTAAAGTGATGTCTCGAGCAGGCGGGTACACCTGGCGTAATCTGCCGGTGCGTGGCCCTAGCGAGCGTGTTAGTCGCGTGCTATACTTGAAATAAACACTTTAAAGTGATGTCTCGAGCAGGCGGGTACACCTGGCGTAATCTGCCGGTGCGTGGCCCTAGCGAGCGTGTTAATCGCGTGCTATACTTGAAATAAACACTTTAAAGTGATGTCTCGAGCAGGCGGGTACACCTGGCGTAATCTGCCGGGGCGTGGCCCTAGCGAGCGTGTTAATCGCGTGCTATACTTGAAATAAACACTTTAAAGTGATGTCTCGAGCAGGCGGGTACACCTGGCGTAATCTGCCGGTGCGTGGCCCTAGCGAGCGCGTTAATCGCGTGCTATACTTGAAATAAACACTTTAAAGTGATGTCTCGAGCAGGCGGGTACACCTGGCGTAATCTGCCGGTGCGTGGCCCTAGCGAGCGCGTTAATCGCGTGCTATACTTGAAATAAACACTTTAAAGTGATGTCTCAAGCAGGCGGGTACACCTGGAGTAATCTGCCGGGGCGTGGCCCTAGCGAGCGTGTGAATCGCGTGCTATACTTGAAATAAACACTTTAATGTGATGTCTCGAGCAGGCGGGTACACCTGGCGTAATCTGCCGGGGCGTGGCCCTAGCGAGCGTGTTAATCGCGTGCTATACTTGAAATAAACACTTTAAAGTGATGTCTCGAGCAGGCGAGTACACCTGGAGTAATCTGCCGGGGCGTGGCCCTAGCGAGCGTGTTAATCGCGTGCTATACTTGAAATAAACACTTTAAAGTGATGTCTCGAGCAGGCGGGTACACCTGGAGTAATCTGCCGGGGCGTGGCCCTAGCGAGCGTGTTAATCGCGTGCTATACTTGAAATAAACACGTTAAAGTGATGTCTCGAGCAGGCGGGTACACCTGGAGTAATCTGCCGAGGCGTGGCCCTAGCGAGTGTGTTAATCGCGTGCTGTACTTGAAAAAACACGTTAAAGTGATGTCTCGCGCAGGCGTGTACACCTGGCGTAATCTGCCGGTGCGTGGCCCTAGCGAGCGTGTTAATCGCGTGCTATACTTGAAATAAACACTTTAAAGTGATGTCTCGAGAAGGCGGGTACACCTGGCGTAATCTGCCGGTGCATGGCCCTAGCGAGCGTGTTAATCGCGTGCTATACTTGAAATAAACACGTTAAAGTGATGTCTCGCGCAGGCTGGTACACCTGGAGTAATCTGCCGGGGCGTGGCCCTAGCGAGCGTGTTAATCGCGTGCTATACTTGAAATCAACACGTTAAAGTGATGTCTCGAGCAGGCGGGTACACCTGGAGTAATCTGCCGAGGCGTGGCCCTAGCGAGTGTGTTAATCGCGTGCTGTACTTGAAATAAACACGTTAAAGTGATGTCTCGCGCAGGCGTGTACACCTGGCGTAATCTGCCGGTGCGTGGCCCTAGCGAGCGTGTTAATCGCGTGCTATACTTGAAATAAACACTTTAAAGTGATGTCTCGAGAAGGCGGGTACACCTGGCGTAATCTGCCTGTGCATGGCCCTAGCGAGCGTGTTAATCGCGTGCTATACTTGAAATAAACACGTTAAAGTGATGTCTCGCGCAGGCTGGTACACCTGGAGTAATCTGCCGGGGCGTGGCCCTAGCGAGCGTGTTAATCGCGTGCTATACATGAAATAAACACGTTAAAGTGATGTCTCGAGCAGGCGGGTACACCTGGAGTAATCTGCCGGGGCGTGGCCCTAGCGAGCGTGTTAATCGCGTGCTATACTTGAAATAAACACGTTAAAGTGATGTCTCGAGCAGGCGGGTACACCTGGCGTAATCTGCCGGTGCGTGGCCCTAGCGAGCGTGTTAATCGCGTGCTATACTTGAAATAAACACGTTAAACTGATGTCTCGAGCAGGCGGGTACACCTGGCGTAATATGCTGGTGCGTGGCCCTAGCGAGCGCGTTAATCGCGTGCTATACTTGAAATAAACACGTTAAAGTGATGTCTCGCGCAGGCGGGTACACCTGGCGTAATCTGCCGGGGCGCGGCCCTAGCCAGCGTGTTAATCTCGTGCTATACTTGAAATAAACAATTTAAAGTGATGTCTCGAGCAGGCGGGTACACCTGGCGTAATCTGCCGGGGCGCGGCCCTAGCCAGCGTGTTAATCTCGTGCTATACTTGAAATAAACACTTTAAAGTGATGTCTCGAGCAGGCGGGTACACCTGGCGTAATCTGCCGGTGCGTGGCCCTAGCGAGCGTGTTAATCGCGTGTTATACTTGAAATAAACACTTTAAAGTGATGTCTCGAGCAGGCGGGTTCACCTGGCGTAATCTGCCGGGGCGTGGCCCTAGCGAGCGTGTTAATCGCGTGCTATACTTGAAATAAACACTTTAAAGTGATGTCTCGAGCAGGCGGGTACACCTGAAGTAATCTGCCGGGGCGTGGCCCTAGCGAGTGTGCGAATCGCGTGCTGTACTTGAAATAAACACGTTAAAGTGATGTCTCGCGCAGGCGGGTACACCTGGCGTAATCTGCCGGTGCGTGGCCCTAGCGAGCGTGTTAATCGCGTGCTATACTTGAAATAAACACTTTAAAGTGATGTCTCGAGCAGGCGGCTACACCTGACGTAATCTGCCGGTGCGTGGCCCTAGCGAGCGTGTTAATCGCGTGTTATACTTGAAATAAACACTTTAAAGTGATGTCTCGAGCAGGCGGGTTCACCTGGCGTAATCTGCCGGGGCGTGGCCCTAGCGAGCGTGTTAATCGCGTGCTATACTTGAAATAAACACTTTAAAGTGATGTCTCGAGCAGGCGGGTACACCTGGAGTAATCTGCCGGGGCGTGGCCCTAGCGAGTGTGTTAATCGCGTGATCTACTTGAAATAAACACGTTAAAGTGATGTCTCGCGCAGGCGTGTACACCTGGCGTAATCTGCCGGTGCGTGGCCCTAGCGAGCGTGTTAATCGCGTGCTATACTTGAAATAAACACTTTAAAGTAATGTCTCGAGAAGGCGGGTACACCTGGCGTAATCTGCTGGTGCATGGCCCTAGCGAGCGTGTTAATCGCGTGCTATACTTGAAATAAACACGTTAAAGTGATGTCTCGCGCAGGCGGGTACACCTGGAGTAATCTGCCGGGGCGTGGCCCTAACGAGCGTGTTAATCGCGTGCTATACTTGAAATAAACACGTTAAAGTGATGTCTCGAGCAGGCGGGTACACCTGGCGTAACTGCCGGTGCGTGGCCCTAGCGAGCGTGTTAATCGCGTGCTATACTTGAAATAAACACGTTAAACTGATGTCTCGAGCAGGCGGGTGCACCTGGCGTAATATGCTGGTGCGTGGCCCTAGCGAGCGCGTTAATCGCGTGCTATACTTGAAATAAACACGTTAAAGTGATGTCTCGCGCAGGCGGGTACACCTGGCGTAATCTGCCGGGGCGCGGCCCTAGCCAGCGTGTTAATCTCGTGCTATACTTGAAATAAACACTTTAAAGTGATGTCTCGAGCTGGCGGGCACACCTGACGTAATCTGCCGGTGCGTGGCCCTAGCGAGCGTGTTAATCGCGTGCTGTACTTGAAATAAACACTTTAAAGTGATGTCTCGAGCAGGCGGGTACACCTGGAGTAATCTGCCGGGGCGTGGCCCTAGCGAGTGTGCGAATCGCGTGCTGTACTTGAAATAAACACGTTAAGTGATGTCTCGCGCAGGCGGGTACACCTGGCGTAATCTGCCGGTGCGTGGCCCTAGCGAGCGTGTTAATCGCGTGCTATACTTGAAATAAACACTCTAAAGTGATGTCTCGAGCAGGCGGGTACACCTGACGTAATCTGCCGGTGCGTGGCCCTAGCGAGCGTGTTAATCGCGTGCTATACTTGAAATAAACACTTTAAAGTGATGTCTCGAGCAGGCGGGTACACCTGGCGTAATATGCTGGTGCGTGGCCCTAGCGAGCACGTTAATCGCGTGCTATACTTAAAATAAACACGTTAAAGTGATGTCTCGCGCAAGCGGGTACACCTGGCGTAATCTGCCGGGGCGCGGCCCTAGCCAGCGTGTTAATCGCGTGCTATACTTGAAATAAACACTTTAAAGTGATGCCTCGAGCAGGCGGGTACACCTGGCGTAATCTGCCGGTGCGTGGCCCTAGCGAGCGTGTTAATCGCGTGCTATACTTGAAATAAACACTTTAAAGTGATGTCTCGAGCAGGCGGGTTCACCTGGCGTAATCTGCCGGGGCGTGGCCCTAGCGAGCGTGTTAATCGCGTGCTATACTTGAAATAAACACTTTAAAGTGATGTCTTGAGCAGGCGGGTACACCTGGCGTAATCTGCCGGTGCATGGCCCTAGCGAGCGTGTTAATCGCGTGCTGTACTTGAAATAAACACGTTAAAGTGATGTCTCGCGCAGGCGGGTACACCTGGCGTAATCTGCCGGTGCGTGGCCCTAGCGAGCGTGTTGATCGCGTGCTATACTTGAAATAAACACTTTAAAGTGATGTCTCGAGCAGGCGGGTACACCTGACGTAATCTGCCGGTGCGTGGCCCTAGCGAGCGTGTTAATCGCGTGCTATACTTGAAATATACACTTTAAAGTGATGTCTCGAGCAGGCGGGTACACCTGGCGTAATCTGCCGGTGTATGGCCCTTGCGAGCTTGTTAATCGCGTGCTATACTTGAAATACACACGTTAAAGTGATGTCTCGCGTAGGCGGGTACACCTGGAGTAATCTGCCGGGGCGTGGCCCTAGAGAGCGTGTTAATCGCGTGCTATATTTGAAATAAACATTTTAAAGTGATGTCTCGAGCAGGCGGGTACACCTGGCGTAATCTGCCGGTGTATGGCCCTTGCGAGCGTGTTAATCGCGTGCTATACTTGAAATAAACACGTTAAAGTGATGTCTCGAGCAGGCGGGTACACCTGGAGTAATCTGCCTGGGCGTGGCCCTAGAGAGCGGGTTAATCGCGTGCTATATTTGAAATAAACACGTTAAAGTGATGTCTCGAGCAGGCGGGTACACCTGGCGTAATCTGCCGGTGCGTGGCCCTAGCGAGCGTGTTAATCGCGTGCTATACTTGAAATAAACATTTTAAAGTGATGTCTCGAGCAGGCGGGTACACCTGGCGTAATCTGCCGGGGAGTGGCCCTAACGAGCTTGTTAATCGCGTGCTATACTTGAAATAAACACGTTAATGTGATGTCTCGCGCAGGCGGGTACACCTGGAGTAATCTGCCGGGGCGTGGCCCTAGCGAGCGTGTTAGTCGCGTGCTATACTTGAAATAAACACTTTAAAGTGATGTCTCGAGCAGGCGGGTACACCTGGCGTAATCTGCCGGTGCGTGGCCCTAGCGAGCGTGTTAATCGCATGCTATACTTGAAATAAACACTTTAAAGTGATGTCTCGAGCAGGCGGGTACACCTGGCGTAATCTGCCGGGGCGTGGCCCTAGCGAGCGTGTTAATTGCGTGCTATACTTGAAATAAACACTTTAAAGTGATGTCTCGAGCAGGCGGGTACACCTGGCGTAATCTGCCGGTGCGTGGCCCTAGCGAGCGCGTTAATCGCGTGCTATACTTGAAATAAACACTTTAAAGTGATGTCTCGAGCAGGCGGGTACACCTGGCGTAATCTGCCGGTGCGTGGCCCTAGCGAGCGCGTTAATCGCGTGCTATACTTGAAATAAACACTTTAAAGTGATGTCTCGAGCAGGCGGGTACACCTGGCGTAATCTGCCGGTGCGTGGCCCTAGCGAGCGTGTTAATCGCGTGCTATACTTGAAATAAACACTTTAAAGTGATGTCTCGAGCAAGCGGGTTCACCTGGCGTAATCTGCCGGGGCGTGGCCCTAGCGAGCGTGTTAATCGCGTGCTATACTTGAAATAAACAATTTAAAGTGATGTCTCGAGCAGGCGGGTACACCTGGAGTAATCTGCCGGGGCGTGGCCCTAGCGAGTGTGTTAATCGCGTGCTGTACTTGAAATAAACACTTTAAAGTGATGTCTCGAGCAGGCGGGTACACCTGGCGTAATTTGCCGGTGCGTGGCCCTAGCGAGCGTGTTAATCGCGTGCTATACTTGAAATAAACACTTTAAAGTGATGTCTCGAGCAGGCGGGTACACCTGACGTAATCTGCCGGTGCGTGGCCCTAGCGAGCGTGTTAATCGCGTGCTATACTTGAAATAAACACTTTAAAGGGATGTCTCGAGCAGGCGGGTTCACATGGCGTAATCTGCCGGGGCGTGGCCCTAGCGAGCGCGTTAATCGCGTGCTATACTTGAAATAAACACTTTAAAGTGATGTCTCGAGCAGGCGGGTACACCTGGAGTAATCTGCCGGGGCGTGGCCGTAGCGAGTGTGTTAATCGCGTGCTGTACTTGAAATAAACACGTTAAAGTGATGTCTCGCGCAGGCGGGTACACCTGGCGTAATCTGCCGGTGCGTGGCCCTAGCGAGCGTGTTAATCGCGTGCTATACTTGAAATAAACACTTTAAAGTGGTGTCTCGAGCAGGCGGGTACACCTGGCGTAATCTGCCGGTGTATGGCCCTAGCGAGCGTGTTAATCGCGTGATATACTTGAAATAAACACGTTAAAGTGATGTCTCGCGCAGGCGGGTACACCTGGAGTAATCTGCCGGGGCGTGGCCCTAGCGAGCGTGTTAATCGCGTGCTATACTTGAAATAAACACGTTAAAGTGATGTCTCGAGCAGGCGGGTACACCTGGAGTAATCTGCCGGGGCGTGGCCCTAGCGAGCGTGTTAATCGCGTGCTATACTTGAAATAAACACTTTAATGTGATGTCTCGAGCAGGCGGGTACACCTGGAGTAATCTGCCGGGGCGTGGCCCTAGCGAGCGTGTTAATCGCGTGCTATACTTGAAATAAACACGTTAAAGTGATGTCTCGAGCAGGCGGGTACACCTGGAGTTATCTGCCGGGGCGTGGCCCTAGCGAGCGTGTTAATCGCGTGCTATACTTGAAATAAACACGTTAAAGTGATGTCTCGCGCAGGCGGGTACACCTGGAGTAATCTGCCGGGGCGTGGCCCTAGCGAGCGTGTTAATCGCGTGCTATACTTGAAATAAACACGTTAAAGTGATGTCTCGAGCAGGCGGGTACACCTGGAGTAATCTGCCGGGGCGTGGCCCTAGCGAGCGTGTTAATCGCGTGCTATACTTGAAATAAACACTTTAATGTGATGTCTCGAGCAGGCGGGTACACCTGGAGTAATCTGCCGGGGCGTGGCCCTAGCGAGCGTGTTAATCGCGTGCTATACTTGAAATAAACACGTTAAAGTGATGTCTCGAGCAGGCGGGTACACCTGGAGTAATCTGCCGGGGCGTGGCCCTAGCGAGCGTGTTAATCGCGTGCTATACTTGAAATAAACACGTTAAAGTGATGTCTCGAGCAGGCGGGTACACCTGGAGTAATCTGCCGGGGCGTGGCCCTAGCGAGCGTGTTAATCGCGTGCTATACTTGAAATAAACACTTTAAAGTGGTGTCTCGAGCAGGCGGGTACACCTGGCGTAAGCTGCCGGTGTATGGCCCTAGCGAGCGTGTTAATCGCGTGCTATACTTGAAATAAACACTTTAAAGGGATGTCTCGAGCAGGCGGGTTCACATGGCGTAATCTGCCGGTGTATGGCCCTAGCGAGCGTGTTAATCGCGTGCTATACTTGAAATAAACACGTTAAAGTGATGTCTCGAGCAGGCGGGTACACCTGGAGTAATCTGCCGGGGCGTGGCCCTAGCGAGCGTGTTAATCGCGTGCTATACTTGAAATAAACACTTTAATGTGATGTCTCGAGGAGGCGGGTACACCTGGCGTAATCTGCCGGGGCGTGGCCCTAGCGAGCGTGTTAATCGCGTGCTATACTTGAAATAAACACTTTAAAGTGATGTCTCGAGCAGGCGGGTACACCTGGAGTAATCTGCCGAGGCGTGGCCCTAGCGAGTGTGTTAATCGCGTGCTGTACTTGAAATAAACACGTTAAAGTGATGTCTCGCGCAGGCGTGTACACCTGGCGTAATCTGCCGGTGCGTGGCCCTAGCGAGCGTGTTAATCGCGTGCTATACTTGAAATAAACACTTTAAAGTGATGTCTCGAGAAGGCGGGTACACCTGGCGTAATCTGCCGGTGCATGGCCCTAGCGAGCGTGTTAATCGCGTGCTATACTTGAAATAAACACGTTAAAGTGATGTCTCGCGCAGGCTGGTACACCTGGAGTAATCTGCCGGGGCGTGGCCCTAGCGAGCGTGTTAATCGCGTGCTATACATGAAATAAACACGTTAAAGTGATGTCTCGAGCAGGCGGGTACACCTGGAGTAATCTGCCGGGGCGTGGCCCTAGCGAGCGTGTTAATCGCGTGCTATACTTGAAATAAACACGTTAAAGTGATGTCTCGAGCAGGCGGGTACACCTGGAGTAATCTGCCGGGGCGTGGCCCTAGCGAGCGTGTTAATCGCGTGCTATACTTGAAATAAACACGTTAAAGTGATGTCTCGAGCAGGCGGGTACACCTGGAGTAATCTGCCGGGGCGTGGCCCTAGCGAGCGTGTTAATCGCGTGCTATACTTGAAATAAACACGTTAAAGTAATGTCTCGCGCAGGCTGGTACACCTGGAGTAATCTGCCGGGGCGTGGCCCTAGCGAGCGTGTTAATCGCGTGCTATACATGAAATAAACACGTTAAAGTGATGTCTCGAGCAGGCGGGTACACCTGGAGTAATCTGCCGGGGCGTGGCCCTAGCGAGCGTGTTAATCGCGTGCTATACTTGAAATAAACACGTTAAAGTGATGTCTCGAGCAGGCGGGTACACCTGGCGTAATCTGCCGGTGCGTGGCCCTAGCGAGCGTGTTAATCGCGTGCTATACTTGAAATAAACACGTTAAACTGATGTCTCGAGCAGGCGGGTACACCTGGCGTAATATGCTGGTGCGTGGCCCTAGCGAGCGCGTTAATCGCGTGCTATACTTGAAATAAACACGTTAAAGTGATGTCTCGCGCAGGCGGGTACACCTGGCGTAATCTGCCGGGGCGCGGCCCTAGCCAGCGTGTTAATCTCGTGCTATACTTGAAATAAACACTTTAAAGTGATGTCTCGAGCAGGCGGGTACACCTGGCGTAATCTGCCGGTGCGTGGCCCTAGCGAGCGTGTTAATCGCGTGTTATACTTGAAATAAACACTTTAAAGTGATGTCTCGAGCAGGCGGGTTCACCTGGCGTAATCTGCCGGGGCGTGGCCCTAGCGAGCGTGTTAATCGCGTGCTATACTTGAAATAAACACTTTAAAGTGATGTCTCGAGCAGGCGGGTACACCTGGAGTAATCTGCCGTGGCGTGGCACTAGCGAGCGTGTTAATCGCGTGCTATACTAGAAATAAACACTTTAAAGTGATGTCTCGAGCAGGCGGGTACACCTGGCGTAATCTGCCGGTGCGTGGCCCTAGCGAGCGTGTTAATCGCGTGCTATACTTGAAATAAACACTTTAAAGTGATGTCTCGAGCAGGCGGGTTCACCTGGCGTAATCTGCCGGGGCGTGGCACTAGCGAGCGTGTTAATCGCGTGTTATACTTGAAATAAACACTTTAAAGTGATGTCTCGAGCAGGCGGGTACACCTGGAGTAATCTGCCGGGGCGTGGCACTAGCGAGCGTGTTAATCGCGTGCTATACTTGAAATAAACACTTTAAAGTGATGTCTCGAGCAGGCGGGTACACCTGGCGTAATCTGCCGGTGCGTGGCCCTAGCGAGCGTGTTAATCGCGTGTTATACTTGAAATAAACACTTTAAAGTGATGTCTCGAGCAGGCGGGTTCACCTGGCGTAATCTGCCGGGGCGTGGCCCTAGCGAGCGTGTTAATCGCGTGCTATACTTGAAATAAACACTTTAAAGTGATGTCTCGAGCAGGCGGGTACACCTGGAGTAATCTGCTGGGGCGTGGCACTAGCGAGCGTGTTAATCGCGTGCTATACTTGAAATAAACACTTTAAAGTGATGTCTCGAGCAGGCGGGTACACCTGGCGTAATCTGCCGGTGCGTGGCCCTAGCGAGCGTGTTAATCGCGTGCTATACATGAAATAAACACTTTAAAGTGATGTCTCGAGCAGGCGGGTTCACCTGGCGTAATCTGCCAGAGCGTGGCACTAGCGAGCGTGTTAATCGCGTGTTATACTTGAAATAAACACTTTAAAGTGATGTCTCGAGCAGGCGGGTACACCTGGAGTAATCTGCCGGGGCGTGGCACTAGCGAGCGTGTTAATCGCGTGCTATACTTGAAATAAACACTTTAAAGTGATGTCTCGAGCAGGCGGGTACACCTGGCGTAATCTGCCGGTGCGTGGCCCTAGCGAGCGTGTTAATCGCGTGTTATACTTGAAATAAACACTTTAAAGTGATGTCTCGAGCAGGCGGGTTCACCTGGCGTAATCTGCCGGGGCGTGGCACTAGCGAGCGTGTTAATCGCGTGCTATACTTGAAATAAACACTTTAAAGTGATGTCTCGAGCAGGCGGGTTCACCTGGCGTAATCTGCCGGGGCGTGGCCCTAGCGAGCGTGTTAATCGCGTGCTATACTTGAAATAAACACTTTAAAGTGATGTCTCGAGCAGGCGGGTTCACCTGGCGTAATCTGCCGGGGCGTGGCACTAGCGAGCGTGTTAATCGCGTGCTATACTTGAAATAAACACTTTAAAGTGATGTCTCGAGCAGGCGGGTACACCTGGCATAATCTGCCGGTGCGTGGCCCTAGCGAGCGTGTTAATCGCGTGCTATACTTGAAATAAACACTTTAAAGGGATGTCTCGAGCAGGCGGGTACACCTGGAGTAATCTGCCGGGGCGTGGCACTAGCGAGCGTGTTAATCGCGTGCTATACTTGAAATAAACACTTTAAAGTGATGTCTCGAGCAGGCGGATACACCTGGCGTAATCTGCCGGTGCGTGGCCCTAGCGAGCGTGTTAATCGCGTGCTATACTTGAAATAAACACTTTAAAGTGATGTCTCGAGCAGGCGGGTTCACCTGGCGTAATCTGCCGGGGCGTGGCACTAGCGAGCGTGTTAATCGCGTGTTATACTTGAAATAAACACTTTAAAGTGATGTCTCGAGCAGGCGGGTACACCTGGAGTAATCTGCCGGGGCGTGGCACTAGCGAGCGTGTTAATCGCGTGCTATACTTGAAATAAACACTTTAAAGTGATGTCTCGAGCAGGCGGGTACACCTGGCGTAATCTGCCGGTGCGTGGCCCTAGCGAGCGTGTTAATCGCGTGTTATACTTGAAATAAACACTTTAAAGTGATGTCTCGAGCAGGCGGGTTCACCTGGCGTAATCTGCCGGGGCGTGGCCCTAGCGAGCGTGTTAATCGCGTGCTATACTTGAAATAAACACTTTAAAGTGATGTCTCGAGCAGGCGGGTACACCTGGAGTAATCTGCCGGGGCGTGGCACTAGCGAGCGTGTTAATCGCGTGCTATACTTGAAATAAACACTTTAAAGTGATGTCTCGAGCAGGCGGGTACACCTGGCGTAATCTGCCGGTGCGTGGCCCTAGCGAGCGTGTTAATCGCGTGCTATACTTGAAATAAACACTTTAAAGTGATGTCTCGAGCAGGCGGGTACACCTGGAGTAATCTGCCGGGGCGTGGCACTAGCGAGCGTGTTAATCGCGTGCTATACTTGAAATAAACACTTTAAAGTGATGTCTCGAGCAGGCGGGTTCACCTGGCGTAATCTGCCGGGGCGTGGCCCTAGCGAGCGTGTTAATCGCGTGCTATACTTGAAATAAACACTTTAAAGTGATGTCTCGAGCAGGCGGGTTCACCTGGCGTAATCTGCCGGGGCGTGGCACTAGCGAGCGTGTTAATCGCGTGCTATACTTGAAATAAACACTTTAAAGTGATGTCTCGAGCAGGCGGGTACACCTGGCATAATCTGCCGGTGCGTGGCCCTAGCGAGCGTGTTAATCGCGTGCTATACTTGAAATAAACACTTTAAAGTGATGTCTCGAGCAGGCGGGTACACCTGGAGTAATCTGCCGGGGCGTGGCACTAGCGAGCGTGTTAATCGCGTGCTATACTTGAAATAAACACTTTAAAGTGATGTCTCGAGCAGGCGGGTACACCTGGCGTAATCTGCCGGTGCGTGGCCCTAGCGAGCGTGTTAATCGCGTGCTATACTTGAAATAAACACTTTAAAGTGATGTCTCGAGCAGGCGGGTACACCTGGAGTAATCTGCCGGGGCGTGGCACTAGCGAGCGTGTTAATCGCGTGCTATACTTGAAATAAACACTTTAAAGTGATGTCTCGAGCAGGCGGGTACACCTGACGTAATCTGCCGGTGCGTGGCCCTAGCGAGCGTGTTAATCGCGTGTTATACTTGAAATAAACACTTTAAAGTGATGTCTCGAGCAGGCGGGTTCACCTGGCGTAATCTGCCGGGGCGTGGCCCTAGCGAGCGTGTTAATCGCGTGCTATACTTGAAATAAACACTTTAAAGTGATGTCTCGAGCAGGCGGGTACACCTGGAGTAATCTGCCGGGGCGTGGCCCTAGCGAGTGTGTTAATCGCGTGCTATACTTGAAATAAACACGTTAAAGTGATGTCTCGAGCAGGCGGGTACACCTGGCGTAATCTGCCGGTGCGTGGCCCTAGCGAGCGTGTTAATCGCGTGCTCTACTTGAAATAAACACGTTAAACTGATGTCTCGAGCAGGCGGGTACACCTGGCGTAATATGCTGGTGCGTGGCCCTAGCGAGCGCGTTAATCGCGTGCTATACTTGAAATAAACACGTTAAAGTGATGTCTCGCGCAGGCGGGTACACCTGGCGTAATCTGCCGGGGCGCGGCCCTAGCCAGCGTGTTAATCTCGTGCTATACTTGAAATAAACACTTTAAAGTGATGTCTCGAGCTGGCGGGCACACCTGGCGTAATCTGCCGGTGCGTGGCCCTAGCGAGCGTGTTAATCGCGTGCTATACTTGAAATAAACACTTTAAAGTGATGTCTCGAGCAGGCGGGTTCACCTGGCGTAATCTGCCGGTGCGTGGCCCTAGCGAGCGTGTTAATCGCGTGCTGTACTTGAAATAAACACTTTAAAGTGATGTCTCGAGCAGGCGGGTACACCTGGAGTAATCTGCCGGGGCGTGGCCCTAGCGAGTGTGCGAATCGCGTGCTGTACTTGAAATAAACACGTTAAAGTGATGTCTCGCGCAGGCGGGTACACCTGGCGTAATCTGCCGGTGCGTGGCCCTAGCGAGCGTGTTAATCGCGTGCTATACTTGAAATAAACACTCTAAAGTGATGTCTCGAGCAGGCGGGTACACCTGACGTAATCTGCCGGTGCGTGGCCCTAGCGAGCGTGTTAATCGCGTGCTATACTTGAAATAAACACTTTAAAGTGATGTCTCGAGCAGGCGGGTACACCTGGCGTAATATTCTGGTGCGTGGCCCTAGCGAGCGCGTTAATCGCGTGCTATACTTAAAATAAACACGTTAAAGTGATGTCTCGCGCAAGCGGGTACACCTGGCGTAATCTGCCGGGTCGCGGCCCTAGCCAGCGTGTTAATCGCGTGCTATACTTGAAATAAACACTTTAAAGTGATGCCTCGAGCAGGCGGGTACACCTGGCGTAATCTGCCGGTGCGTGGCCCTAGCGAGCGTGTTAATCGCGTGCTATACTTGAAATAAACACTTTAAAGTGATGTCTCGAGCAGGCGGGTTCACCTGGCGTAATCTGCCGGGGCGTGGCCCTAGCGAGTGTGTTATTCGCGTGCTGTACTTGAAATAAACACGTTAAAGTGATGTCTCGCGCAGGCGGGTACACCTGGCGTAATCTGCCGGTGCGTGGCCCTAGCGAGCGTGTTAATCGCGTGCTGTACTTGAAATAAACACTTTAAAGTGATGTCTCGAGCAGGCGGGTACACCTGGCGTAATCTGCCGGTGCGTGGCCCTAGCGAGTGTGCGAATCGCGTGCTGTACTTGAAATAAACACGTTAAAGTGATGTCTCGCGCAGGCGGGTACACCTGGCGTAATCTGCCGGTGCGTGGCCCTAGCGAGCGTGTTAATCGCGTGCTATACTTGAAATAAACACTCTAAAGTGATGTCTCGAGCAGGCGGGTACACCTGACGTAATCTGCCGGTGCGTGGCCCTAGCGAGCGTGTTAATCGCGTGCTATACTTGAAATAAACACTTTAAAGTGATGTCTCGAGCAGGCGGGTACACCTGGCGTAATATTCTGGTGCGTGGCCCTAGCGAGCGCGTTAATCGCGTGCTATACTTAAAATAAACACGTTAAAGTGATGTCTCGCGCAATCGGGTACACCTGGCGTAATCTGCCGGGTCGCGGCCCTAGCCAGCGTGTTAATCGCGTGCTATACTTGAAATAAACACTTTAAAGTGATGCCTCGAGCAGGCGGGTACACCTGGCGTAATCTGCCGGTGCGTGGCCCTAGCGAGCGTGTTAATCGCGTGCTATACTTGAAATAAACACTTTAAAGTGATGTCTCGAGCAGGCGGGTTCACCTGGCGTAATCTGCCGGGGCGTGGCCCTAGCGAGTGTGTTATTCGCGTGCTGTACTTGAAATAAACACGTTAAAGTGATGTCTCGCGCAGGCGGGTACACCTGGCGTAATCTGCCGGTGCGTGGCCCTAGCGAGCGTGTTAATAGCGTGCTATACTTGAAATAAACACTTTAAAGTGATGTCTCGAGCAGGCGGGTACACCTGACGTAATCTGCCGGTGCGTGGCCCTAGCGAGCGTGTTTATCGCGTGCTATACTTGAAATAAACACTTTAAAGTGATGTCTCGAGCAGGCGGGTTCACCTGGCGTAATCTGCCGGGGCGTGGCTCTAGCGAGCGTGTTAATCGCGTGCTATACTTGAAATAAACACTTTAAAGTCATGTCTGGAGCAGGCGGGTACACCTGGAGTAATCTGCCGGGGCGTGGCCCTAGCGAGTGTGTTAATCGCGTGCTGTACTTGAAATAAACACGTTAAAGTGATGTCTCGCGCAGGCGGGTACACCTGGCGTAATCTGCCGGTGCGTGGCCCTAGCGAGCGTGTTAATCGCGTGCTATACTTGAAATATACACTTTAAAGTGATGTCTCGAGCAGGCGGGTACACCTGGCGTAATCTGCCGGTGTATGGCCCTTGCGAGCGTGTTAATCGCGTGCTATACTTGAAATAAACACGTTAAAGTGATGTCTCGCGTAGGCGGGTACACCTGGAGTAATCTGCCGGGGCGTGGCCCTAGCGAGCGTGTTAATCGCGTGCTATATTTGAAATAAACACGTTAAAGTGATGTCTCGAGCAGGCGGGTACACCTGGAGTAATCTGCCGGGGCGTGGCCCTAGCGAGCGTGTTAATCGCGTGCTATACTTGAAATAAACACGTTAAAGTGATGTCTCGAGCAGGCGGGTACACCTGGAGTAATCTGCCGGGGCGTGGCCCTTGCGAGCGTGTTAATCGCGTGCTATACTTGAAATAAACACGTTAAAGTGATGTCTCGAGCAGGCGGGTACACCTGGAGTAATCTGCCGGGGCGTGGCCCTAGCGAGCGTGTTAATCGCGTGCTATATTTGAAATAAACACGTTAAAGTGATGTCTCGAGCAGGCGGGTACACCTGGAGTAATCTGCCGGGGCGTGGCCCTAGCGAGCGTGTTAATCGCGTGCTATACTTGAAATAAACACGTTAAAGTGATGTCTCGAGCAGGCGGGTACACCTGGAGTAATCTGCCGGGGCGTGGCCCTTGCGAGCGTGTTAATCGCGTGCTATACTTGAAATATACACTTTAAAGTGATGTCTCGAGCAGGCGGGTACACCTGGCGTAATCTGCCGGTGTATGGCCCTTGCGAGCGTGTTAATCGCGTGCTATACTTGAAATAAACACGTTAAAGTGATGTCTCGCGTAGGCGGGTACACCTGGAGTAATCTGCCGGTGCGTGGCCCTAGCGAGCGTGTTAATCGCGTGCTATACTTGAAATAAACATTTTAAAGTAATGTCTCGAGCAGGCGGGTACACCTGGCGTAATCTGCCGGGGCGTGGCCCTAACGAGCGTGTTAATCGCGTGCTATACTTGAAATAAACACGTTAAAGTGATGTCTCGAGCAGGCGGGTACACCTGGCGTAATCTGCCGGGGCGTGGCCCTAACGAGCGTGTTAATCGCGTGCTATATTTGAAATAAACACGTTAAAGTGATGTCTCGAGCAGGCGGGTACACCTGGCGTAATCTGCCGGTGCGTGGCCCTAGCGAGCGTGTTAATCGCGTGCTATATTTGAAATAAACACGTTAAAGTGATGTCTCGAGCAGGCGGGTACACCTGGAGTAATCTGCCGGGGCGTGGCCCTAGCGAGCGTGTTAATCGCGTGCTATACTTGAAATAAACACGTTAAAGTGATGTCTCGAGCAGGCGGGTACACCTGGAGTAATCTGCCGGGGCGTGGCCCTTGCGAGCGTGTTAATCGCGTGCTATACTTGAAATAAACACGTTAAAGTGATGTCTCGAGCAGGCGGGTACACCTGGAGTAATCTGCCGGGGCGTGGCC
This sequence comes from Amblyomma americanum, assembly GCF_052857255.1. Classification (NCBI taxonomy): domain Eukaryota; kingdom Metazoa; phylum Arthropoda; class Arachnida; order Ixodida; family Ixodidae; genus Amblyomma; species Amblyomma americanum. The sequence goes on along the minus strand of NW_027526504.1, from coordinate 641,535 downwards.
CTAGCGAGCGTGTTAATCGCGTGCTATATTTGAAATAAACACGTTAAAGTGATGTCTCGAGCAGGCGGGTACACCTGGCGTAATCTGCCGGTGCGTGGCCCTAGCGAGCGTGTTAATCGCGTGCTATACTTGAAATAAACATTTTAAAGTGATGTCTCGAGCAGGCGGGTACACCTGGCGTAATCTGCCGGGGCGTGGCCCTAACGAGCGTGTTAATCGCGTGCTATACTTGAAATAAACACGTTAATGTGATGTCTCGCGCAGGCGGGTACACCTGGAGTAATCTGCCGGGGCGTGGCCCTAGCGAGCGTGTTAGTCGCGTGCTATACTTGAAATAAACACTTTAAAGTGATGTCTCGAGCAGGCGGGTACACCTGGCGTAATCTGCCGGTGCGTGGCCCTAGCGAGCGTGTTAATCGCGTGCTATACTTGAAATAAACACTTTAAAGTGATGTCTCGAGCAGGCGGGTACACCTGGCGTAATCTGCCGGGGCGTGGCCCTAGCGAGCGTGTTAATCGCGTGCTATACTTGAAATAAACACTTTAAAGTGATGTCTCGAGCAGGCGGGTACACCTGGCGTAATCTGCCGGTGCGTGGCCCTAGCGAGCGCGTTAATCGCGTGCTATACTTGAAATAAACACTTTAAAGTGATGTCTCGAGCAGGCGGGTACACCTGGCGTAATCTGCCGGTGCGTGGCCCTAGCGAGCGTGTTAATCGCGTGCTATACTTGAAATCAACACTTTAAAGTGATGTCTCGAGCAGGCGGGTACACCTGGCGTAATCTGCCGGTGCGTGGCCCTAGCGAGCGCGTTAATCGCGTGCTATACTTGAAATAAACACTTTAAAGTGATGTCTCGAGCAGGCGGGTACACCTGGCGTAATCTGCCGGTGCGTGGCCCTAGCGAGCGTGTTAATCGCGTGCTATACTTGAAATCAACACTTTAATGTGATGTCTCGAGCAGGCGGGTGCACCTGGCGTAATCTGCCGGGGCGTGGCCCTAGCGAGCGTGTTAATCGCGTGCTATACTTGAAATAAACACTTTAAAGTGATGTCTCGAGCAGGCGGGTACACCTGGCGTAATCTGCCGGGGCGTGGCCCTAGCGAGCGTGTTAATCGCGTGCTATACTTGAAATAAACACTTTAAAGTGATGTCTCGACCAGGCGGGTACACCTGGAGTAATCTGCCGGGGCGTGGCCCTAGCGAGCGTGTTAATCGCGTGTATACTTGAAATAAACACGTTAAAGGGATGTCTCGGGCAGGCGGGTACACCTGGCGTAATCTGCTGGTGCGTGGTCCTAGCGAGCGTGTTAATCGCGTGCTATACTTGAAATAAACACTTTAAAGTGATGTCTCGAGCAGGCGGGTACACCTGCAGTAATCTGCCGGGGCGTGGCCCTAGCGAGCGTGTTAGTCGCGTGCTATACTTGAAATAAACACTTTAAAGTGATGTCTCGAGCAGGCGGGTACACCTGGCGTAATCTGCCGGGCGTGGCCCTAGCGAGCGTGTTAATCGCGTGCTATACTTGAAATAAACACTTTAAAGTGATGTCTCGAGCAGGCGGGTAAACCTGGCGTAATCTGCCGGTGCGTGGCCCTAGCGAGCGCGTTAATCGCGTGCTATACTTGAAATAAACACTTTAAAGTGATGTCTCGAGCAGGCGGGTACACCTGGCGTAATCTGCCGGTGCGTGGCCCTAGCGAGCGTGTTAATCGCGTGCTATACTTGAAATCAACACTTTAAAGTGATGTCTCGAGCAGGCGGGTGCACCTGGCGTAATCTGCCGGGGCGTGGCCCTAGCGAGCGTGTTAATCGCGTGCTATACTTGAAATAAACACTCTAAAGTAATGTCTCGAGCAGGCGGGTACACCTGGCGTAATCTGCCGGGGCGTGGCCCTAGCGAGCGTGTTAATCGCGTGCTATACTTGAAATAAACACTTTAAAGTGATGTCTCGACCAGGCGGGTACACCTGGAGTAATCTGCCGGGGCGTGGCCCTAGCGAGCGTGTTAATCGCGTGCTATACTTGAAATAAACACGTTAAAGGGATGTCTCGAGCAGGCGGGTACACCTGGCGTAATCTGCTGGTGCGTGGCCCTAGCGAGCGTGTTAATCGCGTGCTATACTTGAAATAAACACTTTAAAGTGATGTCTCGAGCAGGCGGGTACACCTGCAGTAATCTGCCGTGGCGTGGCCCTAGCGAGTGTGTTAATCGCGTGCTGTACTTGAAATAAACACGTTAACGTGAAGTCTCGCGCAGGCGGGTACACCTGGCGTAATCTGCCGGTGCGTGGCCCTAGCGAGCGTGTTAATCGCGTGCTATACTTGAAATCAACACTTTAAAGTGATGTCTCGAGCAGGCGGGTGCACCTGGCGTAATCTGCCGGGGCGTGGCCCTAGCGAGCGTGTTAATCGCGTGCTATATTTGAAATAAACACGTTAAAGTGATGTCTCGAGCAGGCGGGTACACCTGGCGTAATCTGCCGGGGCGTGGCCCTAACGAGCGTGTTAATCGCGTGCTATACTTGAAATAAACACTTTAAAGTGATGTCTCGAGCAGGCGGGTACACCTGACGTAATCTGCCGGTGCGTGGCCCTAGCGAGCGTGTTAATCGCGTGTTATACTTGAAATAAACACTTTAAAGTGATGTCTCGAGCAGGCGGGTTCACCTGGCGTAATCTGCCGGGGCGTGGCCCTAGCGAGCGTGTTAATCGCGTGCTATACTTGAAATAAACACTTTAAAGTGATGTCTCGAGCAGGCGGGTACACCTGACGTAATCTGCCGGTGCGTGGCCCTAGCGAGCGTGTTAATCGCGTGTTATACTTGAAATAAACACTTTAAAGTGATGTCTCGAGCAGGCGGGTTCACCTGGCGTAATCTGCCGGGGCGTGGCCCTAGCGAGCGTGTTAATCGCGTGCTATACTTGAAATAAACACTTTAAAGTGATGTCTCGAGCAGGCGGGTACACCTGACGTAATCTGCCGGGGCGTGGCCCTAGCGAGCGTGTTAATCGCGTGCTATACTTGAAATAAACACGTTAAAGTGATGTCTCGCGCAGGCGGGTACACCTGGAGTAATCTGCCGGGGCGTGGCCCTAGCGAGCGTGTTAATCGCGTGCTATACTTGAAATAAACACTTTAAAGTGATGTCTCGAGCAGGCGGGCACACCTGGCGTAATCTGCTGGTGCATGGCCCTAGCGAGCGTGTTAATCGCGTGCTATACTTGAAATAAACACGTTAAAGTGATGTTTCGCGCAGGCGGGTACACCTGGAGTAATCTGCCGGGGCGTGGCCCTAACGAGCGTGTTAATCGCGTGCTATACATGAAATAAACACGTTAAAGTGATGTCTCGAGCAGGCGGGTACACCTGGAGTAATCTGCCGGGGCGTGGCCCTAGCGAGTGTGTTAATCGCGTGCTGTACTTGAAATAAACACGTTAACGTGAAGTCTCGCGCAGGCGGGTACACCTGGCGTAATCTGCCGGTGCGTGGCCCTAGCGAGCGTGTTAATCGCGTGCTATACTTGAAATCAACACTTTAAAGTGATGTCTCGAGCAGGCGGGTGCACCTGGCGTAATCTGCCGGGGCGTGGCCCTAGCGAGCGTGTTAATCGCGTGCTATATTTGAAATAAACACGTTAAAGTGATGTCTCGAGCAGGCGGGTACACCTGGCGTAATCTGCCGGGGCGTGGCCCTAACGAGCGTGTTAATCGCGTGCTATACTTGAAATAAACACTTTAAAGTGATGTCTCGAGCAGGCGGGTACACCTGACGTAATCTGCCGGTGCGTGGCCCTAGCGAGCGTGTTAATCGCGTGTTATACTTGAAATAAACACTTTAAAGTGATGTCTCGAGCAGGCGGGTTCACCTGGCGTAATCTGCCGGGGCGTGGCCCTAGCGAGCGTGTTAATCGCGTGCTATACTTGAAATAAACACTTTAAAGTGATGTCTCGAGCAGGCGGGTACACCTGGAGTAATCTGCCGGGGCGTGGCCCTAGCGAGCGTGTTAATCGCGTGTTATACTTGAAATAAACACTTTAAAGTGATGTCTCGCGCAGGCGGGTACACCTGGAGTAATCTGCCGGTGCGTGGCCCTAGCGAGCGTGTTAATCGCGTGTTATACTTGAAATAAACACTTTAAAGTGATGTCTCGAGCAGGCGGGTACACCTGGCGTAATCTGCTGGTGCATGGCCCTAGCGAGCGTGTTAATCGCGTGCTATACTTGAAATAAACACGTTAAAGTGATGTCTCGCGCAGGCGGGTACACCTGGAGTAATCTGCCGGGGCGTGGCCCTAACGAGCGTGTTAATCGCGTGCTATACATGAAATAAACACGTTAAAGTGATGTCTCGAGCAGGCGGGTACACCTGGCGTAATCTGCCGGTGCGTGGCCCTAACGAGCGTGTTAATCGCGTGCTATACTTGAAATGAACACGTTAAAGTGATGTCTCGCGCAGGCGGGTACACCTGGAGTAATCTGCCGGGGCGTGGCCCTAACGAGCGTGTTAATCGCGTGCTATACATGAAATAAACACGTTAAAGTGATGTCTCGAGCAGGCGGGTACACCTGGAGTAATCTGCCGGGGCGTGGCCCTAGCGAGCGTGTTAATCGCGTGCTATACTTGAAATAAACACTTTAAAGTGATGTCTCGAGCAGGCGGGTACACCTGGCGTAATCTGCTGGTGCATGGCCCTAGCGAGCGTGTTAATCGCGTGCTATACTTGAAATAAACACGTTAAAGTGATGTCTCGCGCAGGCGGGTACACCTGGAGTAATCTGCCGGGGCGTGGCCCTAACGAGCGTGTTAATCGCGTGCTATACATGAAATAAACACTTTAAAGTGATGTCTCGAGCAGGCGGGTACACCTGGCGTAATCTGCTGGTGCATGGCCCTAGCGAGCGTGTTAATCGCGTGCTATACTTGAAATAAACACGTTAAAGTGATGTCTCGCGCAGGCGGGTACACCTGGAGTAATCTGCCGGGGCGTGGCCCTAACGAGCGTGTTAATCGCGTGCTATACATGAAATAAACACGTTAAAGTGATGTCTCGAGCAGGCGGGTACACCTGGAGTAATCTGCCGGGGCGTGGCCCTAGCGAGCGTGTTAATCGCGTGCTATACTTGAAATAAACACGTTAAAGTGATGTCTCGAGCAGGCGGGTACACCTGGCGTAATCTGCCGGTGCGTGGCCCTAGCGAGCGTGTTAATCGCGTGCTATACTTGAAATAAACACGTTAAACTGATGTCTCGAGCAGGCGGGTACACCTGGCGTAATATGCTGGTGCGTGGCCCTAGCGAGCGCGTTAATCGCGTGCTATACTTGAAATAAACACGTTAAAGTGATGTCTCGCGCAGGCGGGTACACCTGGCGTAATCTGCCGGGGCGCGGCCCTAGCCAGCGTGTTAATCTCGTGCTATACTTGAAATAAACACTTTAAAGTGATGTCTCGAGCAGGCGGGCACACCTGGCGTAATCTGCCGGTGCGTGGCCCTAGCGAGCGTGTTAATCGCGTGCTATACTTGAAATAAACACTTTAAAGTGATGTCTCGAGCAGGCGGGTTCACCTGGCGTAATCTGCCGGGGCGTGGCCCTAGCGAGCGTGTTAATCGCGTGCTATACTTCAAATAAACACTTTAAAGTGATGTCTCGAGCAGGCGGGTACACCTGTAGTAATCTGCCGGGCCGTGGCCCTAGCGAGCGTGTTAATCGCGTGCTATACTTGAAATAAACACTCTAAAGTGATGTCTCGAGCAGGCGGGTTCACCTGGCGTAATCTGCCGGGGCGTGGCCCTAGCGAGCGTGTTAATCGCGTGCTATACTTGAAATAAACACTTTAAAGGGATGTCTCGAGCAGGCGGGTACGCCTGCAGTAATCTGCCGGGGCGTGGCCCTAGCGAGTGTGTTAATCACGGGCTGTACTTGAAATAAACACGTTAAAGTGATGTCTCGCGCAGGCGGGTACACCTGGCGTAATCTGCCGGTGCGTGGCCCCAGCGAGCGTGTTAATCGCGTGCTATACTTGAAATAAACACTTTAAAGTGATGTCTCGAGCAGGCGGGTACACCTGGCGTAATCTGCCGGTGTATGGCCCTAGCGAGCGTGTTAATCGCGTGCTATACTTGAAATAAACACGTTAAAGTGATGTCTCGCGCAGGCGGGTACACCTGGAGTAATCTGCCGGGGCGTGGCCCTAGAGCGCGTGTTAATCGCGTGCTATACTTGAAATAAACACGTTGAAGTGATGTCTCGAGCAGGCGGGTACACCTGGAGTAATCTGCCGGCGCGTGGCCCTAGCGAGCGTGTTAATCGCGTGCTATACTTGAAATAAACACGTTAAATTGATGTCTCGAGCAGGCGGGTACACCTGGCGTAATCTGCCGGTGCGTGGCCCCAGCGAGCGTGTTAATCGCGTGCTATAATTGAAATAAACACGTTAAACTGATGTCTCGAGCAGGCGGGTACACCTGGCGTAATCTGCCGGGGCGTGGCCCTAGCGAGCGTGTTAATCGCGTGCTATACTTGAAATAAACACTTTAAAGTGATGTCTCGACCAGGCGGGTACACCTGGAGTAATCTGCCGGGGCGTGGCCCTAGCGAGCGTGTTAATCGCGTGCTATACTTGAAATAAACACGTTAAAGGGATATCTCGAGCAGGCGGGTACACCTGGCGTAATCTGCTGGTGCGTGGCCCTAGCGAGCGTGTTAATCGCGTGCTATACTTGAAATAAACACTTTAAAGTGATGTCTCGAGCAGGCGGGTACACCTGCAGTAATCTGCCGGGGCGTGGCCCTAGCGAGCGTGTTAGTCGCGTGCTATACTTGAAATAAACACTTTAAAGTGATGTCTCGAGCAGGCGGGTACACCTGGCGTAATCTGCCGGGGCGTGGCCCTAGCGAGCGTGTTAATCGCGTGCTATACTTGAAATAAACACTTTAAAGTGATGTCTCGAGCAGGCGGGTACACCTGGCGTAATCTGCCGGTGCGTGGCCCTAGCGAGCGCGTTAATCGCGTGCTATACTTGAAATAAACACTTTAAAGTGATGTCTCGAGCAGGCGGGTACACCTGGCGTAATCTGCCGGTGCGTGGCCCTAGCGAGCGTGTTAATCGCGTGCTATACTTGAAATCAACACTTTAAAGTGATGTCTCGAGCAGGCGGGTGCACCTGGCGTAATCTGCCGGGGCGTGGCCCTAGCGAGCGTGTTAATCGCGTGCTATACTTGAAATAAACACTTTAAAGTAATGTCTCGAGCAGGCGGGTACACCTGGCGTAATCTGCCGGGGCGTGGCCCTAGCGAGCGTGTTAATCGCGTGCTATACTTGAAATAAACACTTTAAAGTGATGTCTCGACCAGGCGGGTACACCTGGAGTAATCTGCCGGGGCGTGGCCCTAGCGAGCGTGTTAATCGCGTGCTATACTTGAAATAAACACGTTAAAGGGATGTCTCGAGCAGGCGGGTACACCTGGCGTAATCTGCTGGTGCATGGCCCTAGCGAGCGTGTTAATCGCGTGCTATACTTGAAATAAACACTTTAAAGTGATGTCTCGAGCAGGCGGGTACACCTGCAGTAATCTGCCGGGGCGTGGCCCTAGCGAGTGTGTTAATCGCGTGCTGTACTTGAAATAAACACGTTAACGTGAAGTCTCGCGCAGGCGGGTACACCTGGCGTAATCTGCCGGTGCGTGGCCCTAGCGAGCGTGTTAATCGCGTGCTATACTTGAAATCAACACTTTAAAGTGATGTCTCGAGCAGGCGGGTGCACCTGGCGTAATCTGCCGGGGCGTGGCCCTAGCGAGCGTGTTAATCGCGTGCTATATTTGAAATAAACACGTTAAAGTGATGTCTCGAGCAGGCGGGTACACCTGGCGTAATCTGCCGGGGCGTGGCCCTAACGAGCGTGTTAATCGCGTGCTATACTTGAAATAAACACTTTAAAGTGATGTCTCGAGCAGGCGGGTACACCTGGAGTAATCTGCCGGTGCGTGGCCCTAGCGAGCGTGTTAATCGCGTGTTATACTTGAAATAAACACTTTAAAGTGATGTCTCGCGCAGGCGGGTACACCTGGAGTAATCTGCCGGTGCGTGGCCCTAGCGAGCGTGTTAATTGCGTGTTATACTTGAAATAAACACTTTAAAGTGATGTCTCGAGCAGGCGGGTACACCTGGAGTAATCTGCCGGGGCGTGGCCCTAACGAGCGTGTTAATCGCGTGCTATACATGAAATAAACACGTTAAAGTGATGTCTCGAGCAGGCGGGTACACCTGGAGTAATCTGCCGGAGCGTGGCCCTAGCGAGTGTGTTAATCGCGTGCTGTACTTGAAATAAACACGTTAACGTGAAGTCTCGCGCAGGCGGGTACACCTGGCGTAATCTGCCGGTGCGTGGCCCTAGCGAGCGTGTTAATCGCGTGCTATACTTGAAATCAACACTTTAAAGTGATGTCTCGAGCAGGCGGGTGCACCTGGCGTAATCTGCCGGGGCGTGGCCCTAGCGAGCGTGTTAATCGCGTGCTATATTGAAATAAACACGTTAAAGTGATGTCTCGAGCAGGCGGGTACACCTGGCGTAATCTGCCGGGGCGTGGCCCTAACGAGCGTGTTAATCGCGTGCTATACTTGAAATAAACACTTTAAAGTGATGTCTCGAGCAGGCGGGTACACCTGACGTAATCTGCCGGTGCGTGGCCCTAGCGAGCGTGTTAATCGCGTGCTATACTTGAAATAAACACTTTAAAGTGATGTCTCGAGCAGGCGGGTACACCTGGAGTAATCTGCCGGGGCGTGGCCCTAGCGAGCGTGTTAATCGCGTGTTATACTTGAAATAAACACTTTAAAGTGATGTCTCGCGCAGGCGGGTACACCTGGAGTAATCTGCCGGTGCGTGGCCCTAGCGAGCGTGTTAATCGCGTGTTATACTTGAAATAAACACTTTAAAGTGATGTCTCGAGCAGGCGGGTACACCTGGCGTAATCTGCTGGTGCATGGCCCTAGCGAGCGTGTTAATCGCGTGCTATACTTGAAATAAACACGTTAAAGTGATGTCTCGCGCAGGCGGGTACACCTGGAGTAATCTGCCGGGGCGTGGCCCTAACGAGCGTGTTAATCGCGTGCTATACTTGAAATAAACACGTTAAAGTGATGTCTCGCGCAGGCGGGTACACCTGGAGTAATCTGCCGGGGCGTGGCCCTAACGAGCGTGTTAATCGCGTGCTATACATGAAATAAACACGTTAAAGTGATGTCTCGAGCAGGCGGGTACACCTGGCGTAATCTGCCGGTGCGTGGCCCTAGAGCGCGTGTTAATCGCGTGCTATACTTGAAATAAACACGTTGAAGTGATGTCTCGAGCAGGCGGGTACACCTGGAGTAATCTGCCGGCGCGTGGCCCTAGCGAGCGTGTTAATCGCGTGCTATACTTGAAATAAACACGTTAAATTGATGTCTCGAGCAGGCGGGTACACCTGGAGTAATCTGCCGGGGCGTGGCCCTAGCGAGTGTGTTAATCGCGTGCTGTACTTGAAATAAACACGTTAACGTGAAGTCTCGCGCAGGCGGGTACACCTGGCGTAATCTGCCGGTGCGTGGCCCTAGCGAGCGTGTTAATCGCGTGCTATACTTGAAATCAACACTTTAAAGTGATGTCTCGAGCAGGCGGGTGCACCTGGCGTAATCTGCCGGGGCGTGGCCCTAGCGAGCGTGTTAATCGCGTGCTATATTTGAAATAAACACGTTAAAGTGATGTCTCGAGCAGGCGGGTACACCTGGCGTAATCTGCCGGGGCGTGGCCCTAACGAGCGTGTTAATCGCGTGCTATACTTGAAATAAATACTTTAAAGTGATGTCTCGAGCAGGCGGGTACACCTGACGTAATCTGCCGGTGCGTGGCCCTAGCGAGCGTGTTAATCGCGTGTTATACTTGAAATAAACACTTTAAAGTGATGTCTCGAGCAGGCGGGTTCACCTGGCGTAATCTGCCGGGGCGTGGCCCTAGCGAGCGTGTTAATCGCGTGCTATACTTGAAATAAACACTTTAAAGTGATGTCTCGAGCAGGCGGGTACACCTGGAGTAATCTGCCGGGGCGTGGCCCTAGCGAGCGTGTTAATCGCGTGTTATACTTGAAATAAACACTTTAAAGTGATGTCTCGCGCAGGCGGGTACACCTGGAGTAATCTGCCGGTGCGTGGCCCTAGCGAGCGTGTTAATCGCGTGTTATACTTGAAATAAACACTTTAAAGTGATGTCTCGAGCAGGCGGGTACACCTGGCGTAATCTGCTGGTGCATGGCCCTAGCGAGCGTGTTAATCGCGTGCTATACTTGAAATAAACACGTTAAAGTGATGTCTCGCGCAGGCGGGTACACCTGGAGTAATCTGCCGGGGCGTGGCCCTAACGAGCGTGTTAATCGCGTGCTATACATGAAATAAACACGTTAAAGTGATGTCTCGAGCAGGCGGGTACACCTGGCGTAATCTGCCGGTGCGTGGCCCTAACGAGCGTGTTAATCGCGTGCTATACTTGAAATGAACACGTTAAAGTGATGTCTCGCGCAGGCGGGTACACCTGGAGTAATCTGCCGGGGCGTGGCCCTAACGAGCGTGTTAATCGCGTGCTATACATGAAATAAACACGTTAAAGTGATGTCTCGAGCAGGCGGGTACACCTGGAGTAATCTGCCGGGGCGTGGCCCTAGCGAGCGTGTTAATCGCGTGCTATACTTGAAATAAACACTTTAAAGTGATGTCTCGAGCAGGCGGGTACACCTGGCGTAATCTGCTGGTGCATGGCCCTAGCGAGCGTGTTAATCGCGTGCTATACTTGAAATAAACACGTTAAAGTGATGTCTCGCGCAGGCGGGTACACCTAGAGTAATCTGCCGGGGCGTGGCCCTAACGAGCGTGTTAATCGCGTGCTATACATGAAATAAACACTTTAAAGTGATGTCTCGAGCAGGCGGGTACACCTGGCGTAATCTGCTGGTGCATGGCCCTAGCGAGCGTGTTAATCGCGTGCTATACTTGAAATAAACACGTTAAAGTGATGTCTCGCGCAGGCGGGTACACCTGGAGTAATCTGCCGGGGCGTGGCCCTAACGAGCGTGTTAATCGCGTGCTATACATGAAATAAACACGTTAAAGTGATGTCTCGAGCAGGCGGGTACACCTGGAGTAATCTGCCGGGGCGTGGCCCTAGCGAGCGTGTTAATCGCGTGCTATACTTGAAATAAACACGTTAAAGTGATGTCTCGAGCAGGCGGGTACACCTGGCGTAATCTGCCGGTGCGTGGCCCTAGCGAGCGTGTTAATCGCGTGCTATACTTGAAATAAACACGTTAAACTGATGTCTCGAGCAGGCGGGTACACCTGGCGTAATATGCTGGTGCGTGGCCCTAGCGAGCGCGTTAATCGCGTGCTATACTTGAAATAAACACGTTAAAGTGATGTCTCGCGCAGGCGGGTGCACCTGGCGTAATCTGCCGGGGCGCGGCCCTAGCCAGCGTGTTAATCTCGTGCTATACTTGAAATAAACACTTTAAAGTGATGTCTCGAGCAGGCGGGCACACCTGGCGTAATCTGCCGGTGCGTGGTCCTAGCGAGCGTGTTAATCGCGTGCTATACTTGAAATAAACACTTTAAAGTGATGTCTCGAGCAGGCGGGTTCACCTGGCGTAATCTGCCGGGGCGTGGCCCTAGCGAGCGTGTTAATCGCGTGCTATACTTCAAATAAACACTTTAAAGTGATGTCTCGAGCAGGCGGGTACACCTGTAGTAATCTGCCGGGCCGTGGCCCTAGCGAGCGTGTTAATCGCGTGCTATACTTGAAATAAACACTCTAAAGTGATGTCTCGAGCAGGCGGGTTCACCTGGCGTAATCTGCCGGGGCGTGGCCCTAGCGAGCGTGTTAATCGCGTGCTATACTTGAAATAAACACTTTAAAGTGATGTCTCGAGCAGGCGGGTTCACCTGGCGTAATCTGCCAGGGCGTGGCCCTAGCGAGTGTGCGAATCGCGTGCTGTACTTGAAATAAACACGTTAAAGTGATGTCTCGCGCAGGCGGGTACACCTGGCGTAATCTGCCGGTGCGTGGCCCTAGCGAGCGTGTTAATCGCGTGCTATACTTGAAATAAACACTCTAAAGTGATGTCTCGAGCAGGCGGGTACACCTGACGTAATCTGCCGGTGCGTGGCCCTAGCGAGCGTGTTAATCGCGTGCTATACTTGAAATAAACACTTTAAAGTGATGTCTCGAGCAGGCGGGTACACCTGCAGTAATCTGCCGGGGCGTGGCCCTAGCGAGTGTGTTAATCGCGTGCTGTACTTGAAATAAACACGTTAAAGTGATGTCTCGCGCAGGCGGGTACACCTGGCGTAATCTGCCGGTGCGTGGCCCTAGCGAGCGTGTTAATCGCGTGCTATACTTGAAATAAACACTTTAAAGTGATGTCTCGAGCAGGCGGGTACACCTGGCGTAATCTGCCGGTGTATGGCCCTAGCGAGCGTGTTAATCGCGTGCTATACTTGAAATAAACACGTTAAAGTGATGTCTCGCGCAGGCGGGTACACCTGGAGTAATCTGCCGGGGCGTGGCCCTAGAGCGCGTGTTAATCGCGTGCTATACTTGAAATAAACACGTTGAAGTGATGTCTCGAGCAGGCGGGTACACCTGGAGTAATCTGCCGGCGCGTGGCCCTAGCGAGCGTGTTAATCGCGTGCTATACTTGAAATAAACACGTTAAATTGATGTCTCGAGCAGGCGGGTACACCTGGCGTAATCTGCCGGTGCGTGGCCCCAGCGAGCGTGTTAATCGCGTGCTATAATTGAAATAAACACGTTAAACTGATGTCTCGAGCAGGCGGGTACACCTGGCGTAATCTGCCGGGGCGTGGCCCTAGCGAGCGTGTTAATCGCGTGCTATACTTGAAATAAACACTTTAAAGTGATGTCTCGACCAGGCGGGTACACCTGGAGTAATCTGCCAGGGCGTGGCCCTAGCGAGCGTGTTAATCGCGTGCTATACTTGAAATAAACACGTTAAAGGGATGTCTCGAGCAGGCGGGTACACCTGGCGTAATCTGCTGGTGCGTGGCCCTAGCGAGCGTGTTAATCGCGTGCTATACTTGAAATAAACACTTTAAAGTGATGTCTCGAGCAGGCGGGTACACCTGTAGTAATCTGCCGGGGCGTGGCCCTAGCGAGCGTGTTAGTCGCGTGCTATACTTGAAATAAACACTTTAAAGTGATGTCTCGAGCAGGCGGGTACACCTGGCGTAATCTGCCGGGGCGTGGCCCTAGCGAGCGTGTTAATCGCGTGCTATACTTGAAATAAACAATTTAAAGTGATGTCTCGAGCAGGCGGGTACACCTGGCGTAATCTGCCGGTGCGTGGCCCTAGCGAGCGCGTTAATCGCGTGCTATACTTGAAATAAACACTTTAAAGTGATGTCTCGAGCAGGCGGGTACACCTGGCGTAATCTGCCGGTGCGTGGCCCTAGCGAGCGTGTTAATCGCGTGCTATACTTGAAATCAACACTTTAAAGTGATGTCTCGAGCAGGCGGGTGCACCTGGCGTAATCTGCCGGGGCGTGGCCCTAGCGAGCGTGTTAATCGCGTGCTATACTTGAAATAAACACTTTAAAGTAATGTCTCGAGCAGGCGGGTACACCTGGCGTAATCTGCCGGGGCGTGGCCCTAGCGAGCGTGTTAATCGCGTGCTATACTTGAAATAAACACTTTAAAGTGATGTCTCGACCAGGCGGGTACACCTGGAGTAATCTGCCGGGGCGTGGCCCTAGCGAGCGTGTTAATCGCGTGCTATACTTGAAATAAACACGTTAAAGGGATGTCTCGAGCAGGCGGGTACACCTGGCGTAATCTGCTGGTGCATGGCCCTAGCGAGCGTGTTAATCGCGTGCTATACTTGAAATAAACACTTTAAAGTGATGTCTCGAGCAGGCGGGTACACCTGCAGTAATCTGCCGGGGGCGTGGCCCTAGCGAGTGTGTTAATCGCGTGCTGTACTTGAAATAAACAAGTTAACGTGAAGTCTCGCGCAGGCGGGTACACCTGGCGTAATCTGCCGGTGCGTGGCCCTAGCGAGCGTGTTAATCGCGTGCTATACTTGAAATCAACACTTTAAAGTGATGTCTCGAGCAGGCGGGTGCACCTGGCGTAATCTGCCGGGGCGTGGCCCTAGCGAGCGTGTTAATCGCGTGCTATATTTGAAATAAACACGTTAAAGTGATGTCTCGAGCAGGCGGGTACACCTGGCGTAATCTGCCGGGGCGTGGCCCTAACGAGCGTGTTAATCGCGTGCTATACTTGAAATAAACACTTTAAAGTGATGTCTCGAGCAGGCGGGTACACCTGACGTAATCTGCCGGTGCGTGGCCCTAGCGAGCGTATTAATCGCGTGTTATACTTGAAATAAACACTTTAAAGTGATGTCTCGCGCAGGCGGGTACACCTGGAGTAATCTGCCGGTGCGTGGCCCTAGCGAGCGTGTTAATCGCGTGTTATACTTGAAATAAACACTTTAAAGTGATGTCTCGCGCAGGCGGGTACACCTGGAGTAATCTGCCGGTGCGTGGCCCTAGCGAGCGTGTTAATCGCGTGTTATACTTGAAATAAACACTTTAAAGTGATGTCTCGAGCAGGCGGGTACACCTGGCGTAATCTGCTGGTGCATGCCCCTAGCGAGCGTGTTAATCGCGTGCTATACTTGAAATAAACACGTTAAAGTGATGTCTCGCGCAGGCGGGTACACCTGGAGTAATCTGCCGGGGCGTGGCCCTAACGAGCGTGTTAATCGCGTGCTATACATGAAATAAACACGTTAAAGTGATGTCTCGAGCAGGCGGGTACACCTGGCGTAATCTGCCGGTGCGTGGCCCTAACGAGCGTGTTAATCGCGTGCTATACTTGAAATGAACACGTTAAAGTGATGCCTCGCGCAGGCGGGTACACCTGGAGTAATCTGCCGGGGCGTGGCCCTAGCGAGCGTGTTAATCGCGTGCTATACTTGAAATAAACACTTTAAAGTGATGTCTCGAGCAGGCGGGTACACCTGGCGTAATCTGCTGGTGCATGGCCCTAGCGAGCGTGTTAATCGCGTGCTATACTTGAAATAAACACGTTAAAGTGATGTCTCGCGCAGGCGGGTACACCTGGAGTAATCTGCCGGGGCGTGGCCCTAACGAGCGTGTTAATCGCGTGCTATACATGAAATAAACACTTTAAAGTGATGTCTCGAGCAGGCGGGTACACCTGGCGTAATCTGCTGGTGCATGGCCCTAGCGAGCGTGTTAATCGCGTGCTATACTTGAAATAAACACGTTAAAGTGATGTCTCGCGCAGGCGGGTACACCTGGAGTAATCTGCCGGGGCGTGGCCCTAACGAGCGTGTTAATCGCGTGCTATACATGAAATAAACACGTTAAAGTGATGTCTCGAGCAGGCGGGTACACCTGGAGTAATCTGCCGGGGCGTGGCCCTAGCGAGCGTGTTAATCGCGTGCTATACTTGAAATAAACACGTTAAAGTGATGTCTCGAGCAGGCGGGTACACCTGGCGTAATCTGCCGGTGCGTGGCCCTAGCGAGCGTGTTAATCGCGTGCTATACTTGAAATAAACACGTTAAACTGATGTCTCGAGCAGGCGGGTACACCTGGCGTAATATGCTGGTGCGTGGCCCTAGCGAGCGCGTTAATCGCGTGCTATACTTGAAATAAACACGTTAAAGTGATGTCTCGCGCAGGCGGGTACACCTGGCGTAATCTGCCGGGGCGCGGCCCTAGCCAGCGTGTTAATCTCGTGCTATACTTGAAATAAACACTTTAAAGTGATGTCTCGAGCAGGCGGGCACACCTGGCGTAATCTGCCGGTGCGTGGCCCTAGCGAGCGTGTTAATCGCGTGCTATACTTGAAATAAACACTTTAAAGTGATGTCTCGAGCAGGCGGGTTCACCTGGCGTAATCTGCCGGGGCGTGGCCCTAGCGAGCGTGTTAATCGCGTGCTATACTTGAAATAAACACTTTAAAGTGATGTCTCGAGCAGGCGGGTACACCTGTAGTAATCTGCCGGGCCGTGGCCCTAGCGAGCGTGTTAATCGCGTGCTATACTTGAAATAAACACTCTAAAGTGATGTCTCGAGCAGGCGGGTTCACCTGGCGTAATCTGCCGGGGCGTGGCCCTAGCGAGCGTGTTAATCGCGTGCTATACTTGAAATAAACACTTTAAAGTGATGTCTCGAGCAGGCGGGTTCACCTGGCGTAATCTGCCGGGGCGTGGCCCTAGCGAGTGTGCGAATCGCGTGCTGTACTTGAAATAAACACGTTAAAGTGATGTCTCGCGCAGGCGGGTACACCTGGCGTAATCTGCCGGTGCGTGGCCCTAGCGAGCGTGTTAATCGCGTGCTATACTTGAAATAAACACTCTAAAGTGATGTCTCGAGCAGGCGGGTACACCTGACGTAATCTGCCGGTGCGTGGCCCTAGCGAGCGTGTTAATCGCGTGCTATACTTGAAATAAACACTTTAAAGTGATGTCTCGAGCAGGCGGGTACACCTGCAGTAATCTGCCGGGGCGTGGCCCTAGCGAGTGTGTTAATCGCGTGCTGTACTTGAAATAAACACGTTAAAGTGATGTCTCGCGCAGGCGGGTACACCTGGCGTAATCTGCCGGTGCGTGGCCCTAGCGAGCGTGTTAATCGCGTGCTATACTTGAAATAAACACTTTAAAGTGATGTCTCGAGCAGGCGGGTACACCTGGCGTAATCTGCCGGTGTATTTCCCTAGCGAGCGTGTTAATCGCGTGCTATACTTGAAATAAACACGTTAAAGTGATGTCTCGCGCAGGCGGGTACACCTGGAGTAATCTGCCGGGGCGTGGCCCTAGAGCGCGTGTTAATCGCGTGCTATACTTGAAATAAACACGTTGATGTCTCGAGCAGGCGGGTATACCTGGAGTAATCTGCCGGCGCGTGGCCCTAGCGAGCGTGTTAATCGCGTGCTATACTTGAAATAAACACGTTAAATTGATGTCTCGAGCAGGCGGGTACACCTGGCGTAATCTGCCGGTGCGTGGCCCCAGCGAGCGTGTTAATCGCGTGCTATAATTGAAATAAACACGTTAAACTGATGTCTCGAGCAGGCGGGTACACCTGGCGTAATCTGCCGGGGCGTGGCCCTAGCGAGCGTGTTAATCGCGTGCTATACTTGAAATAAACACTTTAAAGTGATGTCTCGACCAGGCGGGTACACCTGGAGTAATCTGCCGGGGCGTGGCCCTAGCGAGCGTGTTAATCGCGTGCTATACTTGAAATAAACACGTTAAAGGGATGTCTCGAGCAGGCGGGTACACCTGGCGTAATCTGCTGGTGCGTGGCCCTAGCGAGCGTGTTAATCGCGTGCTATACTTGAAATAAACACTTTAAAGTGATGTCTCGAGCAGGCGGGTACACCTGCAGTAATCTGCCGGGGCGTGGCCCTAGCGAGCGTGTTAGTCGCGTGCTATACTTGAAATAAACACTTTAAAGTGATGTCTCGAGCAGGCGGGTACACCTGGCGTAATCTGCCGGGGCGTGGCCCTAGCGAGCGTGTTAATCGCGTGCTATACTTGAAATAAACACTTTAAAGTGATGTCTCGAGCAGGCGGGTACACCTGGCGTAATCTGCCGGTGCGTGGCCCTAGCGAGCGCGTTAATCGCGTGCTATACTTGAAATAAACACTTTAAAGTGATGTCTCGAGCAGGCGGGTACACCTGGCGTAATCTGCCGGTGCGTGGCCCTAGCGAGCGTGTTAATCGCGTGCTATACTTGAAATCAACACTTTAAAGTGATGTCTCGAGCAGGCGGGTGCACCTGGCGTAATCTGCCGGGGCGTGGCCCTAGCGAGCGTGTTAATCGCGTGCTATACTTGAAATAAACACTTTAAAGTAATGTCTCGAGCAGGCGGGTACACCTGGCGTATTCTGCCGGGGCGTGGCCCTAGCGAGCGTGTTAATCGCGTGCTATACTTGAAATAAACACTTTAAAGTGATGTCTCGACCAGGCGGGTACACCTGGAGTAATCTGCCGGGGCGTGGCCCTAGCGAGCGTGTTAATCGCGTGCTATACTTGAAATAAACACGTTAAAGGGATGTCTCGAGCAGGCGGGTACACCTGGCGTAATCTGCTGGTGCATGGCCCTAGCGAGCGTGTTAATCGCGTGCTATACTTGAAATAAACACTTTAAAGTGATGTCTCGAGCAGGCGGGTACACCTGCAGTAATCTGCCGGGGCGTGGCCCTAGCGAGTGTGTTAATCGCGTGCTGTACTTGAAATAAACACGTTAACGTGAAGTGTTGCGCAGGCGGGTACACCTGGCGTAATCTGCCGGTGCGTGGCCCTAGCGAGCGTGTTAATCGCGTGCTATACTTGAAATCAACACTTTAAAGTGATGTCTCGAGCAGGCGGGTGCACCTGGCGTAATCTGCCGGGACGTGGCCCTAGCGAGCGTGTTAATCGCGTGCTATATTTGAAATAAACACGTTAAAGTGATGTCTCGAGCAGGCGGGTACACCTGGCGTAATCTGCCGGGGCGTGGCCCTAACGAGCGTGTTAATCGCGTGCTATACTTGAAATAAACACTTTAAAGTGATGTCTCGAGCAGGCGGGTACACCTGACGTAATCTGCCGGTGCGTGGCCCTAGCGAGCGTGTTAATCGCGTGTTATACTTGAAATAAACACTTTAAAGTGATGTCTCGAGCAGGCGGGTTCACCTGGCGTAATCTGCCGGGGCGTGGCCCTAGCGAGCGTGTTAATCGCGTGCTATACTTGAAATAAACACTTTAAAGTGATGTCTCGAGCAGGCGGGTACACCTGGAGTAATCTGCCGGGGCGTGGCCCTAGCGAGCGTGTTAATCGCGTGCTATACTTGAAATAAACACGTTAAAGTGATGTCTCGCGCAGGCGGGTACACCTGGAGTAATCTGCCGGGGCGTGGCCCTAGCGAGCGTGTTAATCGCGTGCTATACTTGAAATAAACACTTTAAAGTGATGTCTCGAGCAGGCGGGTACACCTGGCGTAATCTGCTGGTGCATGGCCCTAGCGAGCGTGTTAATCGCGTGCTATACTTGAAATAAACACGTTAAAGTGATGTCTCGCGCAGGCGGGTACACCTGGAGTAATCTGCCGGGGCGTGGCCCTAGCGAGTGTGTTAATCGCGTGCTGTACTTGAAATAAACACGTTAACGTGAAGTCTCGCGCAGGCGGGTACACCTGGCGTAATCTGCCGGTGCGTGGCCCTAGCGAGCGTGTTAATCGCGTGCTATACTTGAAATAAACACTTTAAAGTGATGTCTCGAGCAGGCGGGTACACCTGGCGTAATCTGCTGGTGCATGGCCCTAGCGAGCGTGTTAATCGCGTGCTATACTTGAAATAAACACGTTAAAGTGATGTCTCGCGCAGGCGGGTACACCTGGAGTAATCTGCCGGGGCGTGGCCCTAGCGAGTGTGTTAATCGCGTGCTGTACTTGAAATAAACACGTTAACGTGAAGTCTCGCACAGGCGGGTACACCTGGCGTAATCTGCCGGGGCGTGGCCCTAGCGAGCGTGTTAATCGCGTGCTATACTTGAAATAAACACTTTAAAGTGATGTCTCGAGCAGGCGGGTACACCTGGCGTAATCTGCTGGTGCATGGCCCTAACGAGCGTGTTAATCGCGTGCTATACATGAAATAAACACGTTAAAGTGATGTCTCGAGCAGGCGGGTACACCTGGAGTAATCTGCCGGGGCGTGGCCCTAGCGAGTGTGTTAATCGCGTGCTGTACTTGAAATAAACACGTTAACGTGAAGTCTCGCGCAGGCGGGTACACCTGGCGTAATCTGCCGGTGCGTGGCCCTAGCGAGCGTGTTAATCGCGTGCTATACTTGAAATCAACACTTTAAAGTGATGTCTCGAGCAGGCGGGTGCACCTGGCGTAATCTGCCGGGGCGTGGCCCTAGCGAGCGTGTTAATCGCGTGCTATATTTGAAATAAACACGTTAAAGTGATGTCTCGAGCAGGCGGGTACACCTGGCGTAATCTGCCGGGGCGTGGCCCTAACGAGCGTGTTAATCGCGTGCTATACTTGAAATAAACACTTTAAAGTGATGTCTCGAGCAGGCGGGTACACCTGACGTAATCTGCCGGTGCGTGGCCCTAGCGAGCGTGTTAATCGCGTGCTATACTTGAAATAAACACGTTAAAGTGATGTCTCGAGCAGGCGGGTACACCTGGAGTAATCTGCCGGGGCGTGGCCCTAGCGAGCGTGTTAATCGCGTGCTATACTTGAAATAAACACTTTAAAGTGATGTCTCGAGCAGGCGGGTACACCTGGCGTAATCTGCCGGGGCGTGGCCCTAGCGAGCGTGTTAATCGCGTGCTATACTTGAAATAAACACGTTAAAGTGATGTCTCGCGCAGGCGGGTACACCTGGCGTAATCTGCTGGTGCATGGCCCTAACGAGCGTGTTAATCGCGTGCTATACATGAAATAAACACGTTAAAGTGATGTCTCGAGCAGGCGGGTACACCTGGAGTAATCTGCCGGGGCGTGGCCCTAGCGAGTGTGTTAATCGCGTGCTGTACTTGAAATAAACACGTTAACGTGAAGTCTCGCGCAGGCGGGTACACCTGGCGTAATCTGCCGGTGCGTGGCCCTAGCGAGCGTGTTAATCGCGTGCTATACTTGAAATCAACACTTTAAAGTGATGTCTCGAGCAGGCGGGTGCACCTGGCGTAATCTGCCGGGGCGTGGCCCTAGCGAGCGTGTTAATCGCGTGCTATATTTGAAATAAACACGTTAAAGTGATGTCTCGAGCAGGCGGGTACACCTGGCGTAATCTGCCGGGGCGTGGCCCTAACGAGCGTGTTAATCGCGTGCTATACTTGAAATAAACACTTTAAAGTGATGTCTCGAGCAGGCGGGTACACCTGACGTAATCTGCCGGTGCGTGGCCCTAGCGAGCGTGTTAATCGCGTGTTATACTTGAAATAAACACTTTAAAGTGATGTCTCGAGCAGGCGGGTACACCTGTAGTAATCTGCCGGGCCGTGGCCCTAGCGAGCGTGTTAATCGCGTGCTATACTTGAAATAAACACTCTAAAGTGATGTCTCGAGCAGGCGGGTTCACCTGGCGTAATCTGCCGGGGCGTGGCCCTAGCGAGCGTGTTAATCGCGTGCTATACTTGAAATAAACACTTTAAAGTGATGTCTCGAGCAGGCGGGTTCACCTGGCGTAATCTGCCGGGGCGTGGCCCTAGCGAGTGTGCGAATCGCGTGCTGTACTTGAAATAAACACGTTAAAGTGATGTCTCGCGCAGGCGGGTACACCTGGCGTAATCTGCCGGTGCGTGGCCCTAGCGAGCGTGTTAATCGCGTGCTATACTTGAAATAAACACTCTAAAGTGATGTCTCGAGCAGGCGGGTACACCTGACGTAATCTGCCGGTGCGTGGCCCTAGCGAGCGTGTTAATCGCGTGCTATACTTGAAATAAACACTTTAAAGTGATGTCTCGAGCAGGCGGGTACACCTGCAGTAATCTGCCGGGGCGTGGCCCTAGCGAGTGTGTTAATCGCGTGCTGTACTTGAAATAAACACGTTAAAGTGATGTCTCGCGCAGGCGGGTACACCTGGCGTAATCTGCCGGTGCGTGGCCCTAGCGAGCGTGTTAATCGCGTGCTATACTTGAAATAAACACTTTAAAGTGATGTCTCGAGCAGGCGGGTACACCTGGCGTAATCTGCCGGTGTATGGCCCTAGCGAGCGTGTTAATCGCGTGCTATACTTGAAATAAACACGTTAAAGTGATGTCTCGCGCAGGCGGGTACACCTGGAGTAATCTGCCGGGGCGTGGCCCTAGAGCGCGTGTTAATCGCGTGCTATACTTGAAATAAACACGTTGAAGTGATGTCTCGAGCAGGCGGGTACACCTGGAGTAATCTGCCGGCGCGTGGCCCTAGCGAGCGTGTTAATCGCGTGCTATACTTGAAATAAACACGTTAAATTGATGTCTCGAGCAGGCGGGTACACCTGGCGTAATCTGCCGGTGCGTGGCCCCAGCGAGCGTGTTAATCGCGTGCTATAATTGAAATAAACACGTTAAACTGATGTCTCGAGCAGGCGGGTACACCTGGCGTAATCTGCCGGGGCGTGGCCCTAGCGAGCGTGTTAATCGCGTGCTATACTTGAAATAAACACTTTAAAGTGATGTCTCGACCAGGCGGGTACACCTGGAGTAATCTGCCAGGGCGTGGCCCTAGCGAGCGTGTTAATCGCGTGCTATACTTGAAATAAACACGTTAAAGGGATGTCTCGAGCAGGCGGGTACACCTGGCGTAATCTGCTGGTGCGTGGCCCTAGCGAGCGTGTTAATCGCGTGCTATACTTGAAATAAACACTTTAAAGTGATGTCTCGAGCAGGCGGGTACACCTGTAGTAATCTGCCGGGGCGTGGCCCTAGCGAGCGTGTTAGTCGCGTGCTATACTTGAAATAAACACTTTAAAGTGATGTCTCGAGCAGGCGGGTACACCTGGCGTAATCTGCCGGGGCGTGGCCCTAGCGAGCGTGTTAATCGCGTGCTATACTTGAAATAAACACTTTAAAGTGATGTCTCGAGCAGGCGGGTACACCTGGCGTAATCTGCCGGTGCGTGGCCCTAGCGAGCGCGTTAATCGCGTGCTATACTTGAAATAAACACTTTAAAGTGATGTCTCGAGCAGGCGGGTACACCTGGCGTAATCTGCCGGTGCGTGGCCCTAGCGAGCGTGTTAATCGCGTGCTATACTTGAAATCAACACTTTAAAGTGATGTCTCGAGCAGGCGGGTGCACCTGGCGTAATCTGCCGGGGCGTGGCCCTAGCGAGCGTGTTAATCGCGTGCTATACTTGAAATAAACACTTTAAAGTAATGTCTCGAGCAGGCGGGTACACCTGGCGTAATCTGCCGGGGCGTGGCCCTAGCGAGCGTGTTAATCGCGTGCTATACTTGAAATAAACACTTTAAAGTGATGTCTCGACCAGGCGGGTACACCTGGAGTAATCTGCCGGGGCGTGGCCCTAGCGAGCGTGTTAATCGCGTGCTATACTTGAAATAAACACGTTAAAGTGATGTCTCGCGCAGGCGGGTACACCTGGAGTAATCTGCCGGGGCGTGGCCCTAACGAGCGTGTTAATCGCGTGCTATACATGAAATAAACACGTTAAAGTGATGTCTCGAGCAGGCGGGTACACCTGGAGTAATCTGCCGGGGCGTGGCCCTAGCGAGCGTGTTAATCGCGTGCTATACTTGAAATAAACACTTTAAAGTGATGTCTCGAGCAGGCGGGTACACCTGGCGTAATCTGCTGGTGCATGGCCCTAGCGAGCGTGTTAATCGCGTGCTATACTTGAAATAAACACGTTAAAGTGATGTCTCGCGCAGGCGGGTACACCTGGAGTAATCTGCCGGGGCGTGGCCCTAACGAGCGTGTTAATCGCGTGCTATACATGAAATAAACACTTTAAAGTGATGTCTCGAGCAGGCGGGTACACCTGGCGTAATCTGCTGGTGCATGGCCCTAGCGAGCGTGTTAATCGCGTGCTATACTTGAAATAAACACGTTAAAGTGATGTCTCGCGCAGGCGGGTACACCTGGAGTAATCTGCCGGGGCGTGGCCCTAACGAGCGTGTTAATCGCGTGCTATACATGAAAAAAACACGTTAAAGTGATGTCTCGAGCAGGCGGGTACACCTGGAGTAATCTGCCGGGGCGTGGCCCTAGCGAGCGTGTTAATCGCGTGCTATACTTGAAATAAACACTTTAAAGTGATGTCTCGAGCAGGCGGGTACACCTGGCGTAATCTGCTGGTGCATGGCCCTAGCGAGCGTGTTAATCGCGTGCTATACTTGAAATAAACACGTTAAAGTGATGTCTCGCGCAGGCGGGTACACCTGGAGTAATCTGCCGGGGCGTGGCCCTAGCGAGCGTGTTAATCGCGTGCTATACTTGAAATAAACACGTTAAAGTGATGTCTCGAGCAGGCGGGTACACCTGGCGTAATCTGCCGGTGCGTGGCCCTAGCGAGCGTGTTAATCGCGTGCTATACTTGAAATAAACACGTTAAACTGATGTCTCGAGCAGGCGGGTACACCTGGCGTAATATGCTGGTGCGTGGCCCTAGCGAGCGCGTTAATCGCGTGCTATACTTGAAATAAACACGTTAAAGTGATGTCTCGCGCAGGCGGGTACACCTGGCGTAATCTGCCGGGGCGCGGCCCTAGCCAGCGTGTTAATCTCGTGCTATACTTGAAATAAACACTTTAAAGTGATGTCTCGAGCAGGCGGGCACACCTGGCGTAATCTGCCGGTGCGTGGCCCTAGCGAGCGTGTTAATCGCGTGCTATACTTGAAATAAACACTTTAAAGTGATGTCTCGAGCAGGCGGGTTCACCTGGCGTAATCTGCCGGGGCGTGGCCCTAGCGAGCGTGTTAATCGCGTGCTATACTTGAAATAAACACTTTAAAGTGATGTCTCGAGCAGGCGGGTACACCTGTAGTAATCTGTCGGGCCGTGGCCCTAGCGAGCGTGTTAATCGCGTGCTATACTTGAAATAAACACTCTAAAATGATGTCTCGAGCAGGCGGGTTCACCTGGCGTAATCTGCCGGGGCGTGGCCCTAGCGAGCGTGTTAATCGCGTGCTATACTTGAAATAAACACTTTAAAGTGATGTCTCGAGCAGGCGGGTTCACCTGGCGTAATCTGCCGGGGCGTGGCCCTAGCGAGTGTGCGAATCGCGTGCTGTACTTGAAATAAACACGTTAAAGTGATGTCTCGCGCAGGCGGGTACACCTGGCGTAATCTGCCGGTGCGTGGCCCTAGCGAGCGTGTTAATCGCGTGCTATACTTGAAATAAACACTCTAAAGTGATGTCTCGAGCAGGCGGGTACACCTGACGTAATCTGCCGGTGCGTGGCCCTAGCGAGCGTGTTAATCGCGTGCTATACTTGAAATAAACACTTTAAAGGGATGTCTCGAGCAGGCGGGTACACCTGCAGTAATCTGCCGGGGCGTGGCCCTAGCGAGTGTGTTAATCGCGTGCTGTACTTGAAATAAACACGTTAAAGTGATGTCTCGCGCAGGCGGGTACACCTGGCGTAATCTGCCGGTGCGTGGCCCTAGCGAGCGTGTTAATCGCGTGCTATACTTGAAATAAACACTTTAAAGTGATGTCTCGAGCAGGCGGGTACACCTGGCGTAATCTGCCGGTGTATGGCCCTAGCGAGCGTGTTAATCGCGTGCTATACTTGAAATAAACACGTTAAAGTGATGTCTCGCGCAGGCGGGTACACCTGGAGTAATCTGCCGGGGCGTGGCCCTAGAGCGCGTGTTAATCGCGTGCTATACTTGAAATAAACACGTTGAAGTGATGTCTCGAGCAGGCGGGTACACCTGGAGTAATCTGCCGGCGCGTGGCCCTAGCGAGCGTGTTAATCGCGTGCTATACTTGAAATAAACACGTTAAATTGATGTCTCGAGCAGGCGGGTACACCTGGCGTAATCTGCCGGTGCGTGGCCCCAGCGAGCGTGTTAATCGCTTGCTATAATTGAAATAAACACGTTAAACTGATGTCTCGAGCAGGCGGGTACACCTGGCGTAATCTGCCGGGGCGTGGCCCTAGCGAGCGTGTTAATCGCGTGCTATACTTGAAATATACACTTTAAAGTGATGTCTCGACCAGGCGGGTACACCTGGAGTAATCTGCCGGGGCGTGGCCCTAGCGAGCGTGTTAATCGCGTGCTATACTTGAAATAAACACGTTAAAGGGATGTCTCGAGCAGGCGGGTACACCTAGCGTAATCTGCTGGTGCGTGGCCCTAGCGAGCGTGTTAATCGCGTGCTATACTTGAAATAAACACTTTAAAGTGATGTCTCGAGCAGGCGGGTACACCTGCAGTAATCTGCCGGGGCGTGGCCCTAGCGAGCGTGTTAGTCGCGTGCTATACTTGAAATAAACACTTTAAAGTGATGTCTCGAGCAGGCGGGTACACCTGGCGTAATCTGCCGGGGCGTGGCCCTAGCGAGCGTGTTAATCGCGTGCTATACTTGAAATAAACACTTTAAAGTGATGTCTCGAGCAGGCGGGTACACCTGGCGTAATCTGCCGGTGCGTGGCCCTAGCGAGCGCGTTAATCGCGTGCTATACTTGAAATAAACACTTTAAAGTGATGTCTCGAGCAGGCGGGTACACCTGGCGTAATCTGCCGGTGCGTGGCCCTAGCGAGCGTGTTAATCGCGTGCTATACTTGAAATCAACACTTTAAAGTGATGTCTCGAGCAGGCGGGTGCACCTGGCGTAATCTGCCGGGGCGTGGCCCTAGCGAGCGTGTTAATCGCGTGCTATACTTGAAATAAACACTTTAAAGTAATGTCTCGAGCAGGCGGGTACACCTGGCGTAATCTGCCGGGGCGTGGCCCTAGCGAGCGTGTTAATCGCGTGCTATACTTGAAATAAACACTTTAAAGTGATGTCTCGACCAGGCGGGTACACCTGGAGTAATCTGCCGGGGCGTGGCCCTAGCGAGCGTGTTAATCGCGTGCTATACTTGAAATAAACACTTTAAAGTGATGTCTCGAGCAGGCGGGTGCACCTGGCGTAATCTGCCGGGGCGTGGCCCTAGCGAGCGTGTTAATCGCGTGCTATATTTGAAATAAACACGTTAAAGTGATGTCTCGAGCAGGCGGGTACACCTGGCGTAATCTGCCGGGGCGTGGCCCTAACGAGCGTGTTAATCGCGTGCTATACTTGAAATAAACACTTTAAAGTGATGTCTCGAGCAGGCGGGTACACCTGACGTAATCTGCCGGTGCGTGGCCCTAGCGAGCGTGTTAATCGCGTGTTATACTTGAAATAAACACTTTAAAGTGATGTCTCGAGCAGGCGGGTTCACCTGGCGTAATCTGCCGGGGCGTGGCCCTAGCGAGCGTGTTAATCGCGTGCTATACTTGAAATAAACACTTTAAAGTGATGTCTCGAGCAGGCGGGTACACCTGGAGTAATCTGCCGGGGCGTGGCCCTAGCGAGCGTGTTAATCGCGTGCTATACTTGAAATAAACACGTTAAAGTGATGTCTCGCGCAGGCGGGTACACCTGGAGTAATCTGCCGGGGCGTGGCCCTAGCGAGCGTGTTAATCGCGTGCTATACTTGAAATAAACACTTTAAAGTGATGTCTCGAGCAGGCGGGTACACCTGGCGTAATCTGCTGGTGCATGGCCCTAGCGAGCGTGTTAATCGCGTGCTATACTTGAAATAAACACGTTAAAGTGATGTCTCGCGCAGGCGGGTACACCTGGAGTAATCTGCCGGGGCGTGGCCCTAGCGAGTGTGTTAATCGCGTGCTGTACTTGAAATAAACACGTTAACGTGAAGTCTCGCGCAGGCGGGTACACCTGGCGTAATCTGCCGGTGCGTGGCCCTAGCGAGCGTGTTAATCGCGTGCTATACTTGAAATAAACACTTTAAAGTGATGTCTCGAGCAGGCGGGTACACCTGGCGTAATCTGCTGGTGCATGGCCCTAACGAGCGTGTTAATCGCGTGCTATACATGAAATAAACACGTTAAAGTGATGTCTCGAGCAGGCGGGTACACCTGGAGTAATCTGCCGGGGCGTGGCCCTAGCGAGTGTGTTAATCGCGTGCTGTACTTGAAATAAACACGTTAACGTGAAGTCTCGCGCAGGCTGGTACACCTGGCGTAATCTGCCGGGGCGCGGCCCTAGCCAGCGTGTTAATCTCGTGCTATACTTGAAATAAACACTTTAAAGTGATGTCTCGAGCAGGCGGGCACACCTGGCGTAATCTGCCGGTGCGTGGCCCTAGCGAGCGTGTTAATCGCGTGC
The DNA here is from genome assembly GCF_052857255.1 of Amblyomma americanum. Taxonomy (NCBI): domain Eukaryota; kingdom Metazoa; phylum Arthropoda; class Arachnida; order Ixodida; family Ixodidae; genus Amblyomma; species Amblyomma americanum. Next base: position 613,618 of record NW_027526504.1, on the reverse strand, counting down.
TATACTTGAAATAAACACTTTAAAGTGATGTCTCGAGCAGGCGGGTTCACCTGGCGTAATCTGCCGGGGCGTGGCCCTAGCGAGCGTGTTAATCGCGTGCTATACTTGAAATAAACACTTTAAAGTGATGTCTCGAGCAGGCGGGTACACCTGTAGTAATCTGCCGGGCCGTGGCCCTAGCGAGTGTGTTAATCGCGTGCTGTACTTGAAATAAACACGTTAACGTGAAGTCTCGCGCAGGCGGGTACACCTGGCGTAATCTGCCGGTGCGTGGCCCTAGCGAGCGTGTTAATCGCGTGCTATACTTGAAATAAACACGTTAAAGTGATGTCTCGAGCAGGCGGGTACACCTGGCGTAATCTGCCGGTGCGTGGCCCTAGCGAGCGTGTTAATCGCGTGCTATACTTGAAATAAACACGTTAAACTGATGTCTCGAGCAGGCGGGTACACCTGGCGTAATATGCTGGTGCGTGGCCCTAGCGAGCGCGTTAATCGCGTGCTATACTTGAAATAAACACGTTAAAGTGATGTCTCGCGCAGGCGGGTACACCTGGCGTAATCTGCCGGGGCGCGGCCCTAGCCAGCGTGTTAATCTCGTGCTATACTTGAAATAAACACTTTAAAGTGATGTCTCGAGCAGGCGGGCACACCTGGCGTAATCTGCCGGTGCGTGGCCCTAGCGAGCGTGTTAATCGCGTGCTATACTTGAAATAAACACTTTAAAGTGATGTCTCGAGCAGGCGGGTTCACCTGGCGTAATCTGCCGGGGCGTGGCCCTAGCGAGCGTGTTAATCGCGTGCTATACTTGAAATAAACACTTTAAAGTGATGTCTCGAGCAGGCGGGTACACCTGTAGTAATCTGCCGGGCCGTGGCCCTAGCGAGCGTGTTAATCGCGTGCTATACTTGAAATAAACACTCTAAAGTGATGTCTCGAGCAGGCGGGTTCACCTGGCGTAATCTGCCGGGGCGTGGCCCTAGCGAGCGTGTTAATCGCGTGCTATACTTGAAATAAACACTTTAAAGTGATGTCTCGAGCAGGCGGGTTCACCTGGCGTAATCTGCCGGGGCGTGGCCCTAGCGAGTGTGCGAATCGCGTGCTGTACTTGAAATAAACACGTTAAAGTGATGTCTCGCGCAGGCGGGTACACCTGGCGTAATCTGCCGGTGCGTGGCCCTAGCGAGCGTGTTAATCGCGTGCTATACTTGAAATAAACACTCTAAAGTGATGTCTCGAGCAGGCGGGTACACCTGACGTAATCTGCCGTTGCGTGGCCCTAGCGAGCGTGTTAATCGCGTGCTATACTTGAAATAAACACTTTAAAGGGATGTCTCGAGCAGGCGGGTACACCTGCAGTAATCTGCCGGGGCGTGGCCCTAGCGAGTGTGTTAATCGCGTGCTGTACTTGAAATAAACACGTTAAAGTGATGTCTCGCGCAGGCGGGTACACCTGGCGTAATCTGCCGGTGCGTGGCCCTAGCGAGCGTGTTAATCGCGTGCTATACTTGAAATAAACACTTTAAAGTGATGTCTCGAGCAGGCGGGTACACCTGGCGTAATCTGCCGGTGTATGGCCCTAGCGAGCGTGTTAATCGCGTGCTATACTTGAAATAAACACGTTAAAGTGATGTCTCGCGCAGGCGGGTACACCTGGAGTAATCTGCCGGGGCGTGGCCCTAGAGCGCGTGTTAATCGCGTGCTATACTTGAAATAAACACGTTGAAGTGATGTCTCGAGCAGGCGGGTACACCTGGAGTAATCTGCCGGCGCGTGGCCCTAGCGAGCGTGTTAATCGCGTGCTATACTTGAAATAAACACGTTAAATTGATGTCTCGAGCAGGCGGGTACACCTGGCGTAATCTGCCGGTGCGTGGCCCCAGCGAGCGTGTTAATCGCGTGCTATAATTGAAATAAACACGTTAAACTGATGTCTCGAGCAGGCGGGTACACCTGGCGTAATCTGCCGGGGCGTGGCCCTAGCGAGCGTGTTAATCGCGTGCTATACTTGAAATAAACACTTTAAAGTGATGTCTCGACCAGGCGGGTACACCTGGAGTAATCTGCCGGGGCGTGGCCCTAGCGAGCGTGTTAATCGCGTGCTATACTTGAAATAAACACGTTAAAGGGATGTCTCGAGCAGGCGGGTACACCTAGCGTAATCTGCTGGTGCGTGGCCCTAGCGAGCGTGTTAATCGCGTGCTATACTTGAAATAAACACTTTAAAGTGATGTCTCGAGCAGGCGGGTACACCTGCAGTAATCTGCCGGGGCGTGGCCCTAGCGAGCGTGTTAGTCGCGTGCTATACTTGAAATAAACACTTTAAAGTGATGTCTCGAGCAGGCGGGTACACCTGGCGTAATCTGCCGGGGCGTGGCCCTAGCGAGCGTGTTAATCGCGTGCTATACTTGAAATAAACACTTTAAAGTGATGTCTCGAGCAGGCGGGTACACCTGGCGTAATCTGCCGGTGCGTGGCCCTAGCGAGCGCGTTAATCGCGTGCTATACTTGAAATAAACACTTTAAAGTGATGTCTCGAGCAGGCGGGTACACCTGGCGTAATCTGCCGGTGCGTGGCCCTAGCGAGCGTGTTAATCGCGTGCTATACTTGAAATCAACACTTTAAAGTGATGTCTCGAGCAGGCGGGTGCACCTGGCGTAATCTGCCGGGGCGTGGCCCTAGCGAGCGTGTTAATCGCGTGCTATACTTGAAATAAACACTTTAAAGTAATGTCTCGAGCAGGCGGGTACACCTGGCGTAATCTGCCGGGGCGTGGCCCTAGCGAGCGTGTTAATCGCGTGCTATACTTGAAATAAACACTTTAAAGTGATGTCTCGACCAGGCGGGTACACCTGGAGTAATCTGCCGGGGCGTGGCCCTAGCGAGCGTGTTAATCGCGTGCTATACTTGAAATAAACACTTTAAAGTGATGTCTCGAGCAGGCGGGTGCACCTGGCGTAATCTGCCGGGGCGTGGCCCTAGCGAGCGTGTTAATCGCGTGCTATATTTGAAATAAACACGTTAAAGTGATGTCTCGAGCAGGCGGGTACACCTGGCGTAATCTGCCGGGGCGTGGCCCTAACGAGCGTGTTAATCGCGTGCTATACTTGAAATAAACACTTTAAAGTGATGTCTCGAGCAGGCGGGTACACCTGACGTAATCTGCCGGTGCGTGGCCCTAGCGAGCGTGTTAATCGCGTGTTATACTTGAAATAAACACTTTAAAGTGATGTCTCGAGCAGGCGGGTTCACCTGGCGTAATCTGCCGGGGCGTGGCCCTAGCGAGCGTGTTAATCGCGTGCTATACTTGAAATAAACACTTTAAAGTGATGTCTCGAGCAGGCGGGTACACCTGGAGTAATCTGCCGGGGCGTGGCCCTAGCGAGCGTGTTAATCGCGTGCTATACTTGAAATAAACACGTTAAAGTGATGTCTCGCGCAGGCGGGTACACCTGGAGTAATCTGCCGGTGCGTGGCCCTAGCGAGCGTGTTAATCGCGTGCTATACTTGAAATAAACACTTTAAAGTGATGTCTCGAGCAGGCGGGTACACCTGGCGTAATCTGCTGGTGCATGGCCCTAGCGAGCGTGTTAATCGCGTGCTATACTTGAAATAAACACGTTAAAGTGATGTCTCGCGCAGGCGGGTACACCTGGAGTAATCTGCCGGGGCGTGGCCCTAGCGAGTGTGTTAATCGCGTGCTGTACTTGAAATAAACACGTTAACGTGAAGTCTCGCGCAGGCGGGTACACCTGGCGTAATCTGGCGGTGCGTGGCCCTAGCGAGCGTGTTAATCGCGTGCTATACTTGAAATAAACACTTTAAAGTGATGTCTCGAGCAGGCGGGTACACCTGGCGTAATCTGCTGGTGCATGGCCCTAACGAGCGTGTTAATCGCGTGCTATACATGAAATAAACACGTTAAAGTGATGTCTCGAGCAGGCGGGTACACCTGGAGTAATCTGCCGGGGCGTGGCCCTAGCGAGTGTGTTAATCGCGTGCTGTACTTGAAATAAACACGTTAACGTGAAGTCTCGCGCAGGCGGGTACACCTGGCGTAATCTGCCGGTGCGTGGCCCTAGCGAGCGTGTTAATCGCGTGCTATACTTGAAATCAACACTTTAAAGTGATGTCTCGAGCAGGCGGGTGCACCTGGCGTAATCTGCCGGGGCGTGGCCCTAGCGAGCGTGTTAATCGCGTGCTATATTTGAAATAAACACGTTAAAGTGATGTCTCGAGCAGGCGGGTACACCTGGCGTAATCTGCCGGGGCGTGGCCCTAACGAGCGTGTTAATCGCGTGCTATACTTGAAATAAACACTTTAAAGTGATGTCTCGAGCAGGCGGGTACACCTGACGTAATCTGCCGGTGCGTGGCCCTAGCGAGCGTGTTAATCGCGTGCTATACTTGAAATCAACACTTTAAAGTGATGTCTCGAGCAGGCGGGTGCACCTGGCGTAATCTGCCGGGGCGTGGCCCTAGCGAGCGTGTTAATCGCGTGCTGTACTTGAAATAAACACGTTAACGTGAAGTCTCGCGCAGGCGGGTACACCTGGCGTAATCTGCCGGGGCGTGGCCCTAGCGAGCGTGTTAATCGCGTGCTATACTTGAAATAAACACTTTAAAGTGATGTCTCGAGCAGGCGGGTACACCTGACGTAATCTGCCGGTGCGTGGCCCTAGCGAGCGTGTTAATCGCGTGTTATACTTGAAATAAACACTTTAAAGTGATGTCTCGAGCAGGCGGGTTCACCTGGCGTAATCTGCCGGGGCGTGGCCCTAGCGAGCGTGTTAATCGCGTGCTATACTTGAAATAAACACTTTAAAGTGATGTCTCGAGCAGGCGGGTACACCTGGAGTAATCTGCCGGGGCGTGGCCCTAGCGAGCGTGTTAATCGCGTGCTATACTTGAAATAAACACGTTAAAGTGATGTCTCGCGCAGGCGGGTACACCTGGAGTAATCTGCCGGTGCGTGGCCCTAGCGAGCGTGTTAATCGCGTGCTATACTTGAAATAAACACTTTAAAGTGATGTCTCGCGCAGGCGGGTACACCTGGAGTAATCTGCCGGTGCGTGGCCCTAGCGAGCGTGTTAATCGCGTGCTATACTTGAAATAAACACGTTAAAGTGATGTCTCGAGCAGGCGGGTACACCTGGAGTAATCTGCCGGTGCGTGGCCCTAACGAGCGTGTTAATCGCGTGCTATACTTGAAATAAACACGTTAAAGTGATGTCTCGCGCAGGCGGGTACACCTGGAGTAATCTGCCGGGGCGTGGCCCTAACGAGCGTGTTAATCGCGTGCTATACATGAAATAAACACGTTAAAGTGATGTCTCGAGCAGGCGGGTACACCTGGAGTAATCTGCCGGGGCGTGGCCCTAGCGAGCGTGTTAATCGCGTGCTATACTTGAAATAAACACTTTAAAGTGATGTCTCGAGCAGGCGGGTACACCTGGCGTAATCTGCTGGTGCATGGCCCTAGCGAGCGTGTTAATCGCGTGCTATACTTGAAATAAACACGTTAAAGTGATGTCTCGCGCAGGCGGGTACACCTGGAGTAATCTGCCGGGGCGTGGCCCTAACGAGCGTGTTAATCGCGTGCTATACATGAAATAAACACTTTAAAATGATGTCTCGAGCAGGCGGGTACACCTGGCGTAATCTGCTGGTGCATGGCCCTAGCGAGCGTGTTAATCGCGTGCTATACTTGAAATAAACACGTTAAAGTGATGTCTCGCGCAGGCGGGTACACCTGGAGTAATCTGCCGGGGCGTGGCCCTAACGAGCGTGTTAATCGCGTGCTATACATGAAATAAACACTTTAAAGTGATGTCTCGAGCAGGCGGGTACACCTGGCGTAATCTGCTGGTGCATGGCCCTAGCGAGCGTGTTAATCGCGTGCTATACTTGAAATAAACACGTTAAAGTGATGTCTCGCGCAGGCGGGTACACCTGGAGTAATCTGCCGGGGCGTGGCCCTAGCGAGCGTGTTAATCGCGTGCTATACTTGAAATAAACACGTTAAAGTGATGTCTCGAGCAGGCGGGTACACCTGGCGTAATCTGCCGGTGCGTGGCCCTAGCGAGCGTGTTAATCGCGTGCTATACTTGAAATAAACACGTTAAACTGATGTCTCGAGCAGGCGGGTACACCTGGCGTAATATGCTGGTGCGTGGCCCTAGCGAGCGCGTTAATCGCGTGCTATACTTGAAATAAACACGTTAAAGTGATGTCTCGCGCAGGCGGGTACACCTGGAGTAATCTGCCGGTGCGTGGCCCTAGCGAGCGTGTTAATCGCGTGCTATACTTGAAATAAACACGTTAAAGTGATGTCTCGAGCAGGCGGGTACACCTGGAGTAATCTGCCGGTGCGTGGCCCTAACGAGCGTGTTAATCGCGTGCTATACTTGAAATAAACACGTTAAAGTGATGTCTCGAGCAGGCGGGTACACCTGGCGTAATCGGCCGGTGCGTGGCCCTAGCGAGCGTGTTAATCGCGTGCTATACTTGAAATAAACACGTTAAACTGATGTCTCGAGCAGGCGGGTACACCTGGCGTAATATGCTGGTGCGTGGCCCTAGCGAGCGCGTTAATCGCGTGCTATACTTGAAATAAACACTTTAAAGTGATGTCTCGCGCAGGCGGGTACACCTGGAGTAATCTGCCGGTGCGTGGCCCTAGCGAGCGTGTTAATCGCGTGCTATACTTGAAATAAACACGTTAAAGTGATGTCTCGAGCAGGCGGGTACACCTGGAGTAATCTGCCGGTGCGTGGCCCTAACGAGCGTGTTAATCGCGTGCTATACTTGAAATAAACACGTTAAAGTGATGTCTCGCGCAGGCGGGTACACCTGGAGTAATCTGCCGGGGCGTGGCCCTAACGAGCGTGTTAATCGCGTGCTATACATGAAATAAACACGTTAAAGTGATGTCTCGAGCAGGCGGGTACACCTGGAGTAATCTGCCGGGACGTGGCCCTAGCGAGCGTGTTAATCGCGTGCTATACTTGAAATAAACACTTTAAAGTGATGTCTCGAGCAGGCGGGTACACCTGGCGTAATCTGCTGGTGCATGGCCCTAGCGAGCGTGTTAATCGCGTGCTATACTTGAAATAAACACGTTAAAGTGATGTCTCGCGCAGGCGGGTACACCTGGAGTAATCTGCCGGGGCGTGGCCCTAACGAGCGTGTTAATCGCGTGCTATACATGAAATAAACACTTTAAAGTGATGTCTCGAGCAGGCGGGTACACCTGGCGTAATCTGCTGGTGCATGGCCCTAGCGAGCGTGTTAATAGCGTGCTATACTTGAAATAAACACGTTAAAGTGATGTCTCGCGCAGGCGGGTACACCTGGAGTAATCTGCCGGGGCGTGGCCCTAACGAGCGTGTTAATCGCGTGCTATACATGAAAAAAACACGTTAAAGTGATGTCTCGAGCAGGCGGGTACACCTGGAGTAATCTGCCGGGGCGTGGCCCTAGCGAGCGTGTTAATCGCGTGCTATACTTGAAATAAACACTAAAGTGATGTCTCGAGCAGGCGGGTACACCTGGCGTAATCTGCTGGTGCATGGCCCTAGCGAGCGTGTTAATCGCGTGCTATACTTGAAATAAACACGTTAAAGTGATGTCTCGCGCAGGCGGGTACACCTGGAGTAATCTGCCGGGGCGTGGCCCTAGCGAGCGTGTTAATCGCGTGCTATACTTGAAATAAACACGTTAAAGTGATGTCTCGAGCAGGCGGGTACACCTGGCGTAATCTGCCGGTGCGTGGCCCTAGCGAGCGTGTTAATCGCGTGCTATACTTGAAATAAACACGTTAAACTGATGTCTCGAGCAGGCGGGTACACCTGGCGTAATATGCTGGTGCGTGGCCCTAGCGAGCGCGTTAATCGCGTGCTATACTTGAAATAAACACGTTAAAGTGATGTCTCGCGCAGGCGGGTACACCTGGCGTAATCTGCCGGGGCGCGGCCCTAGCCAGCGTGTTAATCTCGTGCTATACTTGAAATAAACACTTTAAAGTGATGTCTCGAGCAGGCGGGCACACCTGGCGTAATCTGCCGGTGCGTGGCCCTAGCGAGCGTGTTAATCGCGTGCTATACTTGAAATAAACACTTTAAAGTGATGTCTCGAGCAGGCGGGTTCACCTGGCGTAATCTGCCGGGGCGTGGCCCTAGCGAGCGTGTTAATCGCGTGCTATACTTGAAATAAACACTTTAAAGTGATGTCTCGAGCAGGCGGGTACACCTGTAGTAATCTGCTGGGCCGTGGCCCTAGCGAGCGTGTTAATCGCGTGCTATACTTGAAATAAACACTCTAAAGTGATGTCTCGAGCAGGCGGGTTCACCTGGCGTAATCTGCCGGGGCGTTGCCCTAGCGAGCGTGTTAATCGCGTGCTATACTTGAAATAAACACTTTAAAGTGATGTCTCGAGCAGGCGGGTTCACCTGGCGTAATCTGCCGGGGCGTGGCCCTAGCGAGTGTGCGAATCGCGTGCTGTACTTGAAATAAACACGTTAAAGTGATGTCTCGCGCAGGCGGGTACACCTGGCGTAATCTGCCGGTGCGTGGCCCTAGCGAGCGTGTTAATCGCGTGCTATACTTGAAATAAACACTCTAAAGTGATGTCTCGAGCAGGCGGGTACACCTGACGTAATCTGCCGGTGCGTGGCCCTAGCGAGCGTGTTAATCGCGTGCTATACTTGAAATAAACACTTTAAAGGGATGTCTCGAGCAGGCGGGTACACCTGCAGTAATCTGCCGGGGCGTGGCCCTAGCGAGTGTGTTAATCGCGTGCTGTACTTGAAATAAACACGTTAAAGTGATGTCTCGCGCAGGCGGGTACACCTGGCGTAATCTGCCGGTGCGTGGCCCTAGCGAGCGTGTTAATCGCGTGCTATACTTGAAATAAACACTTTAAAGTGATGTCTCGAGCAGGCGGGTACACCTGGCGTAATCTGCCGGTGTATGGCCCTAGCGAGCGTGTTAATCGCGTGCTATACTTCAAATAAACACGTTAAAGTGATGTCTCGCGCAGGCGGGTACACCTGGAGTAATCTGCCGGGGCGTGGCCCTAGAGCGCGTGTTAATCGCGTGCTATACTTGAAATAAACACGTTGAAGTGATGTCTCGAGCAGGCGGGTACACCTGGAGTAATCTGCCGGCGCGTGGCCCTAGCGAGCGTGTTAATCGCGTGCTATACTTGAAATAAACACGTTAAATTGATGTCTCGAGCAGGCGGGTACACCTGGCGTAATCTGCCGGTGCGTGGCCCCAGCGAGCGTGTTAATCGCGTGCTATAATTGAAATAAACACGTTAAAACTGATGTCTCGAGCAGGCGGGTACACCTGGCGTATTCTGCCGGGGCGTGGCCCTAGCGAGCGTGTTAATCGCGTGCTATACTTGAAATAAACACTTTAAATGATGTCTCGACCAGGCGGGTACACCTGGAGTAATCTGCCGGGGCGTGGCCCTAGCGAGCGTGTTAATCGCGTGCTATACTTGAAATAAACACGTTAAAGGGATGTCTCGAGCAGGCGGGTACACCTGGCGTAATCTGCTGGTGCGTGGCCCTAGCGAGCGTGTTAATCGCGTGCTATACTTGAAATAAACACTTTAAAGTGATGTCTCGAGCAGGCGGGTACACCTGCAGTAATCTGCCGGGGCGTGGCCCTAGCGAGCGTGTTAGTCGCGTGCTATACTTGAAATAAACACTTTAAAGTGATGTCTCGAGCAGGCGGGTACACCTGGCGTAATCTGCCGGGGCGTGGCCCTAGCGAGCGTGTTAATCGCGTGCTATACTTGAAATAAACACTTTAAAGTGATGTCTCGAGCAGGCGGGTACACCTGGCGTAATCTGCCGGTGCGTGGCCCTAGCGAGCGCGTTAATCGCGTGCTATACTTGAAATAAACACTTTAAAGTGATGTCTCGAGCAGGCGGGTACACCTGGCGTAATCTGCCGGTGCGTGGCCCTAGCGAGCGTGTTAATCGCGTGCTATACTTGAAATCAACACTTTAAAGTGATGTCTCGAGCAGGCGGGTGGACCTGGCGTAATCTGCCGGGGCGTGGCCCTAGCGAGCGTGTTAATCGCGTGCTATACTTGAAATAAACACTTTAAAGTAATGTCTCGAGCAGGCGGGTACACCTGGCGTAATCTGCCGGGGCGTGGCCCTAGCGAGCGTGTTAATCGCGTGCTATACTTGAAATAAACACTTTAAAGTGATGTCTCGACCAGGCGGGTACACCTGGAGTAATCTGCCGGGGCGTGGCCCTAGCGAGCGTGTTAATCGCGTGCTATACTTGAAATAAACACTTTAAAGTGATGTCTCGAGCAGGCGGGTGCACCTGGCGTAATATGCCGGGGCGTGGCCCTAGCGAGCGTGTTAATCGCGTGCTATATTTGAAATAAACACGTTAAAGTGATGTCTCGAGCAGGCGGGTACACCTGGCGTAATCTGCCGGGGCGTGGCCCTAACGAGCGTGTTAATCGCGTGCTATACTTGAAATAAACACTTTAAAGTGATGTCTCGAGCAGGCGGGTACACCTGACGTAATCTGCCGGTGCGTGGCCCTAGCGAGCGTGTTAATCGCGTGTTATACTTGAAATAAACACTTTAAAGTGATGTCTCGAGCAGGCGGGTTCACCTGGCGTAATCTGCCGGGGCGTGGCCCTAGCGAGCGTGTTAATCGCGTGCTATACTTGAAATAAACACTTTAAAGTGATGTCTCGAGCAGGCGGGTACACCTGGCGTAATCTGCCGGGGCGTGGCCCTAGCGAGCGTGTTAATCGCGTGCTATACTTGAAATAAACACTTTAAAGTGATGTCTCGAGCAGGCGGGTACACCTGGAGTAATCTGCCGGGGCGTGGCCCTAGCGAGCGTGTTAATCGCGTGCTATACTTGAAATAAACACGTTAAAGTGATGTCTCGCGCAGGCGGGTACACCTGGAGTAATCTGCCGGGGCGTGGCCCTAGCGAGCGTGTTAATCGCGTGCTATACTTGAAATAAACACTTTAAAGTGATGTCTCGAGCAGGCGGGTACACCTGGCGTAATCTGCTGGTGCATGGCCCTAGTGCTATACTTGAAATAAACACGTTAAAGTGATGTCTCGCGCAGGCGGGTACACCTGGAGTAATCTGCCGGGGCGTGGCCCTAGCGAGTGTGTTAATCGCGTGCTGTACTTGAAATAAACACGTTAACGTGAAGTCTCGCGCAGGCGGGTATACCTGGCGTAATCTGCCGGTGCGTGGCCCTAGCGAGCGTGTTAATCGCGTGCTATACTTGAAATAAACACTTTAAAGTGATGTCTCGAGCAGGCGGGTACACCTGGCGTAATCTGCTGGTGCATGGCCCTAACGAGCGTGTTAATCGCGTGCTATACATGAAATAAACACGTTAAAGTGATGTCTCGAGCAGGCGGGTACACCTGGAGTAATCTGCCGGGGCGTGGCCCTAGCGAGTGTGTTAATCGCGTGCTGTACTTGAAATAAACACGTTAACGTGAAGTCTCGCGCAGGCGGGTACACCTGGCGTAATCTGCCGGTGCGTGGCCCTAGCGAGCGTGTTAATCGCGTGCTATACTTGAAATCAACACTTTAAAGTGATGTCTCGAGCAGGCGGGTGCACCTGGCGTAATCTGCCGGGGCGTGGCCCTAGCGAGCGTGTTAATCGCGTGCTATATTTGAAATAAACACGTTAAAGTGATGTCTCGAGCAGGCGGGTACACCTGGCGTAATCTGCCGGGGCGTGGCCCTAACGAGCGTGTTAATCGCGTGCTATACTTGAAATAAACACTTTAAAGTGATGTCTCGAGCAGGCGGGTACACCTGACGTAATCTGCCGGTGTATGGCCCTAGCGAGCGTGTTAATCGCGTGCTATACTTGAAATAAACACGTTAAAGTGATGTCTCGCGCAGGCGGGTACACCTGGAGTAATCTGTGGGGCGTGGCCCTAGCGAGCGTGTTAATCGCGTGCTGTACTTGAAATAAACACGTTAACGTGAAGTCTCGCGCAGGCGGGTACACCTGGCGTAATCTGCCGGTGCGTGGCCCTAGCGAGCGTGTTAATCGCGTGCTATACTTGAAATAAACACTTTAAAGTGATGTCTCGAGCAGGCGGGTACACCTGGCGTAATCTGCTGGTGCATGGCCCTAGCGAGCGTGTTAATCGCGTGCTATACTTGAAATAAACACGTTAAAGTGATGTCTCGCGCAGGCGGGTACACCTGGAGTAATCTGCCGGGGCGTGGCCCTAGCGAGCGTGTTAATCGCGTGCTATACTTGAAATAAACACTAAAGTGATGTCTCGAGCAGGCGGGTACACCTGGCGTAATCTGCTGGTGCATGGCCCTAGCGAGCGTGTTAATCGCGTGCTATACTTGAAATAAACACGTTAAAGTGATGTCTCGCGCAGGCGGGTACACCTGGAGTAATCTGCCGGGGCGTGGCCCTAGCGAGCGTGTTAATCGCGTGCTATACTTGAAATAAACACGTTAAAGTGATGTCTCGAGCAGGCGGGTACACCTGGCGTAATCTGCCGGTGCGTGGCCCTAGCGAGCGTGTTAATCGCGTGCTATACTTGAAATAAACACGTTAAACTGATGTCTCGAGCAGGCGGGTACACCTGGCGTAATATGCTGGTGCGTGGCCCTAGCGAGCGCGTTAATCGCGTGCTATACTTGAAATAAACACGTTAAAGTGATGTCTCGCGCAGGCGGGTACACCTGGCGTAATCTGCCGGGGCGCGGCCCTAGCCAGCGTGTTAATCTCGTGCTATACTTGAAATAAACACTTTAAAGTGATGTCTCGAGCAGGCGGGCACACCTGGCGTAATCTGCCGGTGCGTGGCCCTAGCGAGCGTGTTAATCGCGTGCTATACTTGAAATAAACACTTTAAAGTGATGTCTCGAGCAGGCGGGTTCACCTGGCGTAATCTGCCGGGGCGTGGCCCTAGCGAGCGTGTTAATCGCGTGCTATACTTGAAATAAACACTTTAAAGTGATGTCTCGAGCAGGCGGGTACACCTGTAGTAATCTGCTGGGCCGTGGCCCTAGCGAGCGTGTTAATCGCGTGCTATACTTGAAATAAACACTCTAAAGTGATGTCTCGAGCAGGCGGGTTCACCTGGCGTAATCTGCCGGGGCGTTGCCCTAGCGAGCGTGTTAATCGCGTGCTATACTTGAAATAAACACTTTAAAGTGATGTCTCGAGCAGGCGGGTTCACCTGGCGTAATCTGCCGGGGCGTGGCCCTAGCGAGTGTGCGAATCGCGTGCTGTACTTGAAATAAACACGTTAAAGTGATGTCTCGCGCAGGCGGGTACACCTGGCGTAATATGCCGGTGCGTGGCCCTAGCGAGCGTGTTAATCGCGTGCTATACTTGAAATAAACACTCTAAAGTGATGTCTCGAGCAGGCGGGTACACCTGACGTAATCTGCCGGTGCGTGGCCCTAGCGAGCGTGTTAATCGCGTGCTATACTTGAAATAAACACTTTAAAGGGATGTCTCGAGCAGGCGGGTACACCTGCAGTAATCTGCCGGGGCGTGGCCCTAGCGAGTGTGTTAATCGCGTGCTGTACTTGAAATAAACACGTTAAAGTGATGTCTCGCGCAG